>NC_080167.1:19582376-19882376 GCF_950295315.1 Erinaceus europaeus
ATTCTTGAAGATATTATATATAAATATTCTTTTTTAATTGATTTAGGAGATACCAGTTTGTTGACCACAGTAGCAACAAATAATCAGTAATATATGTTTGATACAAGGAATAGGAAGGAGGTAAGAAGATATATATTTTTAAATTGAATTTGTAGTAGTCTCTTTTTAAAATTTTTTAAATATTTATTTATTTATTTATTCTGTTTTGTTGCCCTTATTGTTTTTTATTGTTGTTGTTGTTGTTGGATAGGACAGAGAGAAATGGAGAGAGGAGGGGAAGACAGAGATGGGGAAAGAAAGATAGACACCTGCAGACTTGCTTCACCACTTGTGAAACAACTTCCTGCAGGTGGGGAGCTGGGGGCTCGAACCGGGATCCTTTCGCAGGTCCTAGTGCTTTGCGCCATGTGCAATTAACCCACTATTGCCCAACTCCATTCTCTTTCTTTCAAAGAGACAAATCTTGAAACCAGGGGGTAAATCATCTGGTAGAGCACATGCCTCCCTGTGAGTGAACTCCTGGGTTTGAGACACAGAATCACATGAGAGCATGCTGAAAAGAGAAAACAAATGCATGGATGGTAAATCAATCCTGTGACATCTCTCCTTTCTTTATGCCTTTCTCTCTCGTTTCTCCTTTCTTTCTCTCAAGATTAAATAATGAAATGTAAGGGCAGGAGGTTCACTCAACAGGATGGGGAATGACTAAGGCCCTGGGCTTACTTCCCAGTGCTGCATCAAAGACAGACAAACCAACAAACAAATAAATGGCTAAGTAAATAATACAAGAGACAGAGCTTAAGCAAAAATCACAATGCCGATATATTTAAAGTTCTATGGTCATTATGTGAACATCTCAATATTTTTTTTATAATTTCACATGCAAAAGTCAATCTGGAGGACTGGGTGGGGGCACAGCTGGTTGGTTGACCACTTTACCATACACAAGGACCTGGGTTTGAGTCCCTGCTTCCCAAATGCAGGGGGGATGGTTCATTAGCAGCAATGCAAGTCTGCAGTTATCTGTCTCTCTCCTTCTCTGTATCCAACTACCCTCTCAGTTTCTCTCTGTCATATCAAATAAAATAAGAAAAAAAAATATGGCCAGCAGGAGCAAAGCTCTGGATTTATAGTGCTGGCATTGAGCCCCAGGTAGAACCCAGGCGGCAATTTAAAAACTAAAAACAGCGTCAATATGGAGAATGAAGCTTGACAGTCCCCTCATCCTTGTCACATCCTTGACACATTATAGGATGATTTCTCCACAAAGATTAACTATCATCATTCTGATGCTATGTTGCAGTTGGAACAGTCCTTTTTTGACAGGGATGTCCCCTCCTGACTTTTCAGGCTGTCAGTGTGGGTGATGTCTCACTGTTTATGACTCAGTTTATAGAAATTTCTGTCCTAGCTGCTCCCTGGTAGCTCACCATAACATTCTCTGGATAGAATTTACCTGAAAATGACATCTAAAAAACAGAGTTTTAAGAAACAGGAGCCAGGAGTCCTAGAAGACCCTTGGGGACAACTCCTAGACTTAATTAACAGCTTATGGCTCAGGCATTCAAAGTAGAATGGTTTCTCTTTGTTGTCTCTGTCCATAGATGAGAATCTGCCTCAACTTTGTGTCCTTCCTGTACCTCTTACCCAAAAGACATTGAGCATATGAGGGCAGAGTGCAAATATGGAGTGTAGGTGATCCAGAACTATGTTTGGAGTCCTATAGATGTTGTGTCTGGGACTGACAAGGCTGATAAGACTTCTGGTTCCCCCACACAATTTGACTAGAATATATTACCAAGAAACACATAATGTAAAAATAAAAGACACTTAAGTTACAACCAAAGTAACCCTTTCTGGGGGGTGAGATTTGAACTCATCCTCGATGTCTTTGTGAACAGGTAACTAGATTAAGAAGCTGTGGGATATATACCCAATGGGATCTTACTCCACTATTTAAAAAAAAAAGTGAAGTCAGAACTGAGAGATAGCTTACACAAATAGGCGCATGCCTTGCTTTGTGCACTGCACAATTTTGAACCGCCAACATCACCACTGTCATGTGCTAATTTCCAGAAACACCAGGGAAACTCCTGTCTTGTGATGTCTATACCTTTGTCTCTCTTTTACTCTGTCTCTCAATGTCTTTAACTTGGTAAAACAATAGAAAAGCCATTCTGAGAGCAGTAAAATCACTCATATATTAGTAGTAGTAGTAGTAGTAGTAATCACAGTAATAAATTTCAAAAGTAAAAAAAAAAAAAATTGCCTTACCAGGCAAAATGGATAGAACTTGAGGTGAATTAGTGATATAAGTCAAGATGTGTTTTTTTTTTTTTTGACTCATGAGAAATATAAGACACTAAAGCAAACAACCTCATAAAATGACACTTAGACCCAGTGAAAATAACAGCGGTTACGAGAGTAAATGGGAAAGGGATGTGATGGGGTCTGGGGTTGATAACATAATGGTTATACAAACAGACTCCCATGTCTTTGGTTCCCCAATCCCAGGTTCAATCCCCTGCACCACCATAAGCCAGTGTGGAGCAGTGCTCTTGCAAACATAGGTGAATGAATAGATGGATAAATAAACAAATGGATTAATTAATTAATTAAAGTCTTTGTTGGGATGCCACTGGCCCTTGGGTGGTAGTTGTGGTGAAGCCTGTGCACATGTAATTGAGTACTTAGCTATACTCCCCCCAAATATTCTAGAAAGGTAAATCAATGTTACATTAATTTTTTTTTCCTCCTCCAGGGTTATTGCTGGGCTCGGTGCCTGCACCATGAATCCACCACTCCCGGAGGCCATATTTTCCCCCTTTTGTTGCCCTTGTTGTAGCTTCGTTGTGGTTATTATTATTGCCCTTGTTGACGCAATTCGCTGTTGGATAGGACAGAGAGAAATGGAGAGAGGAGGGGAAGACAGAGAAGGGGAGAGAAAGATAGACACCTGCAGACCTGCTTCACCGCCTGTGAAGTGACTCCCTGCAGGTGGGGAGCCGGGGGCTCAAACCGGGATCCTTAGCCGGTCCCTGCGCTTTGCGCCACATGCGCTTAACCCACTGGGCCACCACCCGACCCCCTACATTAATTTTTAAAAGCTGGTATTTGGAATAGGTAACTAAACAAAAAATATAGCAGTAGGGGTCACAGAAATAAGTTCCCTCGATAAGGACCTCAGTGACCCTACAATGAGTCTTGATGGCCAAGAAAGAGATAAACAAATAAACATTTATTACCCTAACTTGAATTTTTTCTGTTAGTAAAGAGAATGAAATTGTCTGAAACCACTTGACACTAAACTGATGCTCTGGGCCCATGGGACTATCCCTACCCCATGAGAAGGAAAGGTTTTTTTTTTTCCCCCTCCAGGGTTATCACTGGGGTTTGGTGCTGGCATTACAAATCCACTGCTCCTTGTGACTTTTTCTTTTTTTGGATAGGACAGAGAGAAATTGGGAGGGGAGATAGAGGTAGACACCTGTTGACCTGCTTCACCACTTCTGAAGTGGTCCCCTGCTACCAGGGGCTCAAAAAGGGGATCCTTGTGCAGGTCCTTGAGCTTCCTATTATATTCTCTTAACCAGGTGCACCATTGCCCAGCTCCAGAAAAGGACTTTTTTAGGAAGAAGTTAAGGAAACATCTGATTTTGTGCAGGTGTATTTGTGTGGTGGGGGGAGCTCTGGCGATGCCCTGGAGTAGACCAGCATCATTGTGGGCAAGTCCAAAGGCAGGTCCTGCCCAGGACACCTCACCATCTAGATCCTGGATTCAAATCATAGTTCATCACAAAGTTCTTGCTTCTTTGTAGTAACTGCTAATCTGAACTACTTGCACAACTACAGAGGAGATGGG
Source organism: Erinaceus europaeus (assembly GCF_950295315.1). Lineage (NCBI taxonomy): Eukaryota > Metazoa > Chordata > Mammalia > Eulipotyphla > Erinaceidae > Erinaceus > Erinaceus europaeus. The sequence continues at coordinate 19,586,239 of NC_080167.1, forward strand.
TATTCTCTGTAAGACTTCTGGAAAGTACAACTACAAGCAAAGGAGACCAGAAATGGCCAGAAATCATCACTAGCAAAAAACAATGCAGAGATGGTATAATAAGGCTGCTGCCAGGTGCAGGGAGAGCTGTTTTGTCAGCCAGGGTTAGGCCAGGACTATCCCCAGAACTCAGTGGCGATAGGGCCCCACCTTGTAGAGAGAGCAAAACATGTGCTAATTTGAATATAATTACTCAAATGAAGCCAGCTCTGGCTCCTTTCAATGTGTTTGGCCCAGGCACAATGGGAACAGGATTTTGAAACAGAAGCATCGAAACTCAATTATAGGCTTCTTCTAGCGTTTGCCCTTCTTCCATAGCCAGTTAGGCTGAGTCACACATACACACCACCATGCACCTCTCTCTGTCAAGGGAGACCTTGCTCTGGGCTGGGAGGCAAAAGGCATGTACTAGGGCTGGGGCTCTTACTGACAAAACTTGCAGATTGCCACCATTTCTGAAAGGTGACTTTCAAAAGGAGAAACACCAAGGACTGGAGCTACTCATCTGGGAGGGCCCAGGCCTTGTCCTGTGTGTAGTACAGAACTGAGGCCTAGCACCAGATAGGAGAGACTCACTCAGCACCAGGGGAAGTTTTCCCACTCTCTATCTCATTATCTGAAGGGCAGTATTAACCAAAGAGTGGTGAAAGTGTGTATTCCAGGAGTCGGGTGGTAGCGCAGCAGGTTAAGTGCACATGGTGCAAAGCATAAGGACAAGCATAAGGATTGCAGTTCAAGCCCCCGGCTCCCCACCTGCAAGGGAGTTGCTTCACAAGTGGTGAAGCAGGTCTTCAGGTGTCTATCTTTCTCTCCCCCTCTCTGTCTTCCCCTCTTCTCTCCATTTCTCTGTCCTATCCAACAACAGAGACAACAATAATAGTCACAGTAATAAAACATCAAGGGCAATAAAAAGGGAATAAATACATAAATAAATATTTAAAAAAAAAAGAAAGTGTGTATCCCATGGAGTCCTGATGCAAAAGAAGAAGAAAAAGGAGAAGGAGGAGGGTAGGAGGATCAGGAGTAGGAGGAGGAGAAGAAAGAGAAGGAGGAGGAGAAGGAGGAGGAAGAAAAGAAGGAAGAAGAAGCAGGAGGAGGGATACCGAGTAGCTGAGCAGCTCATCAGAATTAGAAATGTTACCACCTCCCAAAGAAGACTCAGAGTCAGTCACCCAGGGAAGTCCTTATGTGGCCACTTTTGTTCTAGAGTTCAAACTCGGCCAACTCTAGTGGGAAATGAAAGGGACACCCATCCACCCACCCCCATCCACTTGTTCACAGTGTGAGAATGCACAAGCATATGAGGGATTTGACTAGCACCAGAACAACAAACAAGTAGTGTGAAACAACAGAACTTCTAAAAATTGTTGAACTTGAGCACGAATGCTCAAGAATCTAATATAATTTCACTAGCATTCTACCTACATCCGAAGAATCTTGCTATTTGGAGACCACAGACTACACACACACACACACACACACACACACACACACACACACGAAGTCACTCTATCTATCTACATAACAAACATTGCATCAGAGAGACATAAACCAAGGTGGGGAAAAGGACATGGATTTTTTTTTTCAATTCTACAATGTGACTCCCTGAGAATCATAGGATATATGTGTGTGTTGAAAAAAAAAAATTGCATCCACAATGTGGCATACATAGTCAATTTCCTTCATTTGCCCAGGATGGAATGGTCTATCTAAATTAACCCCAATGTGACATGAGAATTCCTCCAGAGTACACTCAGGTTCATGTGTATCTTCTAAAATACAAAAGATAACAGACCAGATGCTTCAGGTTAAGACAAACTTGCAGGCATCCTGGAGGTGGTGCAGTGACTAAAACACTGGATTCACAAGTTTGAATCCCTGAGTTTGATCTCTTACATCACATGTGTCAGAGTGATGCCCTGCTGGTGTTCTCTCTCCCTCCCCTCTACTTCTCTTGCTCTAGTTTTCTCTTCTTCTTCTTCTTCTTCTTCTTCTTCTTCTTCTTCTCCTTCTCCTTCTCCTTCTCCTTCTCCTTCTCCTTCTCCTTCTCCTTCTCCTTCTCCTTCTCCTTCTCCTTCTCCTTCTCCTTCTTCTTCTTCTTCTTCTTCTTCTTCTTCTTCTTCTTCTTCTTCTTCTTCTTCTTCTTCTTCTAGCGTTTGCCCTTCTTCTGTAGCCAGTCAACAGCATCAGGTTGAGCCTGATGTAAAGCTTCGAGACCTCCTTTGAATCTGGAGAGGTGGCAGTCGTTGACTATGTGGGTCATAGTCTGTCTGTAGCCGCAGGGGCAGTTTGGGTCATCTCTGGCCCCCCAGCGATGGAACATAGCGGCGCACCGGCCATGGCCTGTTCGATAGCGATTGAGGAGGGCCCAATCATAACGTGCTAGGTCAAAGACGGGTTGACGCTTGCAGGGGTCTGTGATGAGGTGTTTGTTCTTTACCTCAGCTGACTGCCAGCTCTGTTTCCAAGAGACTGGAACAGAGAAGTTCAGTGTAGGCGTAGGGGACCAGATTGGGTGACGAGACATCAAGCGTTGGACAGGGTGGGCGAAGATATCCACGTATATTGGCAGGTCTGGTCGAGCGTAGACGTGGGAAATGAACTTAGATGATGCCGCATCCCGACGAATATCTGGCGGGGCGATGTTGCTAAGAACTGGCAGCCATGGAACCGGGGTGGAACAGATGGTTCCAGAAATTATCCTCATGGAGGAATATAATTTGGAATCGACCAAGTGGACATGGGGGCTACGGAACCATACTGGGGCACAGTATTCTGCAGTGGAATAGCATAATGCCAGAGATGATGATCTCAGTGTGGAAGCGCTTGCGCCCCATGAGGAGCTGGCCAGTCTTGCAATGATGTTATTCCTCGCACCCACCTTTGCTGCAGTTTTTATGAGATGTTCATGAAATGACAGAGTGCGATCGAGAGTAACGCCAAGATAGACTGGCTGGGCTTCATGCCGGATTCTCGTATCGCCAAGCTGCACATTAAGCTCACGCGAGGCCGAGGCATGGTGTAGATGGAAAACAGATGATACCGTTTTTGCAGTGCTAGGGATTAGTCGCCATTTTTTACAGTAATCAGATATCAGAGACATGTCTTTCATGAGTGTTTCCTCGAGGATGTCAAACTTGGATGCCTGAGTTGCACAGCAGATGTCATCGGCGTAGATGAACTTCCTTGAAGAAGTTTCTGGGAGGTCATTGATGTAAATATTAAATAGCGTAGGAGCCAGAACAGAGCCCTGGGGGAGGCCACTTGAGACAAGTCTCCATCTTCTAGACTTGTCACCCAGATGCACCTGGAATCTTCTGTTTTGGAGAAGAAACGATATAGTGTTGGCCACCCATGGAGGCAGGCATCTTGAGATCTTGACTAGGAGACCACAGTGCCAGACCATGTCATAGGCTGCAGTGAGATCAACAAAGACAGCACCCATCTTTAAATTCTTCTGGAATCCATTTTCAATGTAAGTTGAGAGGGCCAGGGCTTGTTAGCAGGTAGATCTTCCTGGGCGGAAACCAGCTTGGGCGGATGATAGGAATTTCTCTGTAAGAGGAGAAATACGTGACAGAAGCAGCCTCTCAAGGAGTTTGTAACACATGGAGAGGAGAGAAATTGGTCTATAGCTGGCGGCCAGTGTTGGGTCTTTCTTTGGTTTCAAAACCGCTATAATCTTCGCACGACGCCAAACTTTGGGCATAGACTCAGATTCCAAGATGTGGGACAGGAATGAAGCAAGCCACTTCTTTGCCGCAGGGCCCAGGTTAAGAATGAGTTCTGGGGTGATGTTATCATAGCCAGCAGCTGTTCCCGGTTTAACCCTCTTCAAAGTGTCTTCCAGTTCAGACAGTGTAAAGGGAGAGTTTTGGAGATGGACAAGATAACCAGAAGTGGGATGACCACTCATGGGAAATTTCTCTTTTCCAGACTGGGTCAATCTTAGCACGTCCAACTTGAGTTAGGTGACTGGCCACTGAGTTTGGAGATACGGGAGGATGGGAGATGGGAGGGGGTTGGCTACCGGCACCCAGTCTGTGAAGAAGCTTCCAGGCCTTCCTACTTGAGTGGGTGAAGTTCAGACTTTCCGTGAGTTGTTGCCAGCGGGCTTGGCGTGCTGCATCCAGGGAGGCAATGAGATGGTCAGCCACATCTGGGTCGCCCAACTCATCATACTGCTTTAGTAGTTGCTCGCATTCAGCATCAAGACAAGGCGTATAGTTAGCACGTCTCCCACAAGGAATGGCTTGGGAAGCTGCTTTGAAGATGGCTTGGCGGAAGCGCCTGTAGGAATCTTCAGAGGGGATAGAGTTAATTGGAATTGCAGGAATAGATTTGTTGGTAAGATCACTGAACAGACGCCAGTTTGCTTTCCGAAAGTTCCATCTTAGTTTCTCCGAGCACAGAATCAGTGGGAGCTGGAGACCAATGTGGATGATAGCTGGGCGGTGATGACTGTGCGAGAAGATCTTGAGAACTTGTCTCGTAGCGGGAAAGGCTTGGCCGTTGACTGTTCTAATCCAGCACAGGTCGGGTGACGAGTCTTTATTCCATCTAGCACTGTGAAAAGAGCCTGGCTGTTTGGGATCGTATAATAGGGAGAGGTCATTCGCTGAAGCCCAGTCGGCTAAGATAGAGCCGTCAGCACGAGTGGAGGAATATCCCCAGTCTTGGTGATGACTATTAAAGTCTCCAACGTAAACGGCTGGGTGATTCGGGATAGGCAGGACCTCATTATCCCATGAGGCACTGGGAGGCTTATATACGTTGACGAGCTGAATAGTTCCAATAGTAATGGAGTCGTAGAAGTTCGAAGAGGCCGTATGGTAAACGTCCGTAAGACACGATTTGGTGTAGATGGCTCAGCCGTGTTTAGGATGGAGATTATAGCATATTAAATCCAGTTTTCTCTCTTTCATGTTAATAAGTTAATGGTAGTTTTGTTTGTTTTTTAGACACCATACCTCTAAAATATTGAAAACCTGAGAACCCTATTCTATGGTTTAGGCCCACAGTTTTGGAAGCCAGAGCACAGTGTGGAGAAGCAGCTGTCACAGGATAGAAGTGGGGTTTAGAGTCACAGGTGCATCAAGTCTGGAAAAAGCAAGAAGAGAAGGCACAGATGGTTTCCCTGGGGTTAAACAGCTCTGGGTACTCCAGGGAGCCCCAGTATGCAGAGAAAAAAAGAGACATGGCTTCTTTCCTTTTGTTTTGCAGACAGGATAGAGTTCCCACATGGAATGTTTTGTTTTGTTTTTTAATTATTATTATTGTTGTTATAATTGCCACAGGGTTATTGCTGAGGCTCAGTGCCTACAGAACGAATCCACCATTCCTAATGGTCATTTGTTCCATTTCTTTTCTTCTTTTTGTTTCCCCTTTATGATAAAAATTGAGAGAAACTGATAAGGAAAGCAGAGAAAGGGAGCTAGAAAGCAGGATATCTGCAACACTACTTCACTGCTCATGATGCTCCCTCCCTGCACGGGAGCCAGGGGCTTGAACCTAGGTGCCTATCTATGCCTGGTAATATGTTCTGCTGGGCACCCACCACCTGCTGAAATCCCAGCTCCTCACTTCCCAGCCAGTGGGATTCTCGAATCCAGGCAGGACATTTGAGAAATGGAGGCCAGGGAAGCAGGCAGAAAGATGTCCTGTTTGTCCCACTGTCTCATTGGTAGCCCCTTTACTTTCAAAAACAAGTGACTTGAAAGTCTGAATGTTGCTTATCTTTGTCAGAAATCAGAAGTAACCCCAGAAAGGCACTTGCCACTTCATGAGTGCAGTACAGGGTAGGGGATGGGGGGTGGAGGTGGGGGTGAGGAACTCAGTGCAGGGAACAGCAATCCCACAGCCTAGAGGGCTACACTTCCCATTCCAACACAGCAGCAACGCTCTTTTGTCCCTCCCCATCCAGTTTCAATTCCTGACAGTGTAAGTGCCTTCTGAACCAAACAGTCCATTGTCCCCATCAATGTTGTGTTTAACTAACATATAACACACTCATTCTGCCACAAAGAATACACATGGAAAAGGACTCTTCAGAGCTCAAGTTAAGGTATCAACCATAAAACTTCAGGCACTCGGAGGTCGGGCAGTGGTGCAGTGGGTTGAGCACATGTGGCGCAAAGCACAAGGACCAGAGTAAGGATCCTGGTTTTATCTCCAGGCTCCCCACCTGCAGGGGAGTCCCTTCACAGGCAATGCAGCAGGTCTGCAGATGTCTATCTTTCTCTCCTCCTCTCTGTCTTCCCCTCCTCTCTCCATTTCTCTCTGTCCTGTCCAACAAAGAACAACATCAACAATGGCGATAATAATGACCACAACAAGGCTACAACTGCAAGGGCAACAAAAGGGGAAAAATGGCCTCCAGGAGTGGTGGATTCATGGTGCAGGCACTGAGCCCAGCAATAACCCTGGAGGAGGAAAAAAAAAAAAAAAACTTCGGGGAATCAATGTAGACCATTATCTGAAAAACTAAAGGAAATTCTGGAACAAGTATTTTGTACAGTAAAAGCATGTAAGGGCGTTCAGGGAAGGTTGTCCCCAGATATGCCACACTGGCATTATTTGGAGTTAACAGTTACTTGGAAAAATAACAAAGAAAGACAGAAGGAAACAAGAAAGATAATCTATGAAAGCAAGAAGAAAATCTTCCCTGTGGAGACAGCCATTTTGTATCAGAGGGACAGAGATGTCCTTCTTATTAGGGAAATGTTAGGACCAAGAGACACCAAACCTCAGTTCCACCAGGACATTCTGAGACTCTGAACTTCTATAACCTGGACCATTTGTTTTTGGCTCATTCATTGAGAGAGGAGAGAATTTAGAGAACATCTGAGGAGGAAGTCAGGTTTTGTTTTCCTCACCTAGAGGGGAAAAGAGAGAAAGAGAGCCAAGTTGTATTGTACCCAGTTAAGTGCACACATTAGAGTGTGCAAGGATCCATGTTCAAGTCCCCGGTCCCCACGTGCAGGGGAAGAGCTTCATGAGTAGTGAAGCAGGACAGCAGGTGCCTTTCTATCTCTCTCTCTCTCTCTCTCTCTCTATCTCTTTCTCTTCTCTAAATTTCTCTCTGTCTCTATCCAATAATAAATGATAGAGAGAGAGAGAGAGAAAGAAAGGATAGTGAAAGTAGTAGTAATTGACATAACGACTTGGAAAGGAAGAAAGGAGAGCCTTAGAAAGTCTCACCTGGAGAACAGGACTGATAGGAGTCATGTCATTCAACAGAACAATGAGACACCCCTTCCATGTAGACAGGCCACTTAAGAGCCAATCTTGCACCAACATGCACTATTTCAGTCAAATGACCTGTGCATGTCTATGAATGTTTTAATTTTCCTAAATAAAGTATAATGCATGACTATGACCTCCCTAGTTTTTTGTAGAACACACTGTGGTGAACCAGATGCAAGAGGGACAACCTTTGTTTTATCCCCCCTGCAACAATTCTCACCAGAGCTCGGGCTAGGGAATTGAAGGTGAATAGTCTATACAAGTAACGTTATTTCTTCTTCAATTGATTACACAAACTCAGCCTTTTTTGTCTTACAATTCCTTCTCTTCTCTTCTCTTCTCTTCTCTTCTCTTCTCTTCTCTTCTCTTCTCTTCTCTTCTCTTCTTCTCTCTTCTCTTCTCTTTTCTTCCTTCTTTCCTTCTTTCTTTCCTTTCTCTCTCTGTCTTTCCTTCTTTATTTTTCATTAAGTAGGACAGAAAAAAAAATTGAGAAAGGAGGGAGAGACATAGAGGGAAAGAGGAAGAGAGACACCTGAAGATCCGCTTCACCACTCATGAAGCTTCTCCCCTGCAGGTGAGGAGCAAGGGCTCAAGCCTGGGTCTTTGCACATGGTAACCTGTGCAATCAACTGGGTGTGCCACAGTGGAGACTGCTTGTGTATCACAGCTGTGCATTCCTTTCACACACAGAAGGTCTGAAGTATCCAGCCATCACTTCTAGAATATTTCACACACACGGGAAAATGCACTGAATTTCAAAAGCTGGCATGTGCTTATTTCTCTCATCATTCCTGATGAATTTCCTGGAAGTACTCCAGAAATGGAATGACTTTATTTCCATGCACAAATGACATCTGCTCACTACAGGGTTCCACTGATTTAAACATAAAAGCAAACCATACACACACACACACACACACACACACACACACACACACACACACACTAGCTTTTCAATTTTAGCTATTTATGAACATTTCACAACTGAGACAGATTTGGGACTCAGTCAGCAAGGTGTGCTCACAATCCCACATCCAGAAAACAAGGAAGGGTTCCTCCTTTATGTGCTGACCCCCCACTGCAGGTCCTTCTTTCACTGCAGCTTGTCTCCAGCTCCCCCCCCACCCAAGAAACTGATCATGGTAGCTGGATATAATTAATGAGCTGAGTCCTGGACTTCTGGATACCTCTCTGGGCTTGTGGAGACAAGGCTAACTTCTCTGTGATTCAACAGTATTTTGTACTGAAGTCAGAAATGACTGGAAGTACTTGGGAGAACACAGACACTGCTGCACCACGCCATAACACATGTTCCCCAGGCACACATATTTCCCATGTGATTGAGGAAGGAAATTGGTGCACAGGAAATGGGAGTAGTAACAGGTGTGGGTGTGGCTTAGAAAGGATATGAAGGCGGGGCTTGGAGATTTATGTAAACTAGTGCTATGGGTGCAGTCAGGCTTGCTCTCTCTCTCTCTCTCTCTCTCTCCCTCTTTCTCTTTCTGTCTCTCTCTCTCTCTACCGAGGTGGGCCTGCCAACATGTGAGTAAATGGCACGCTCTCTTTCTCCCCAAGTGTACCCCGACATGTGAGTGCTCTCAATTTTCATGGATAAAGTTTAAAATTCTTGAAAATTATGCTTCTCCTCCATTCTTTGTTGGGTTTATTTGTGACAAACCTTTAAACACGTGGGGAATGATCTCAGCCTTCTTTCCCCCAATACATTTAGTGTAAATAATTTGATGATAAGGGTCAGGGTGGCACACCTAGTTAAGTGCACATCCTACAGTGCACAAGAACCCGGGTTCAAGCCACCTGCAGGGATAAAGTTTCACGAGTGGTGAAGTAGTGCTGCAGGTGTCTCTTTGTTTCTCTCCTTCTCTGTCTCCAATTTTTCTCTGTCTATATCCAATAATAAATAAATCAAATTATAAAAAAGAATCTGATAATATATAACATGTCTGAGAAATATACACTTAAAATTCAAGACTGAAAAGCACTGGGGAAATGTACTATCCATAAACCCAAGTTCACTGCTCACTACAGAGAGAGACAATGCTGACCTTCTGGAGCTTTTATGGAGGAAGATTATAGATACGTCGATGTTTATGGATATGCAGAGAAAATGGCCCTTTGGAGTTGTTATCTCTCTGGTTAAGAGGTGTGATACAGCTTTAAAAAGAAATGGCAGTGCGGGTACATGAGGGTCCAAGAGATCTCTTGATGGTGGTTCCTGCTAGACTTGTTGGAAACTGGGTGTAGCATAAGAAACAGCCCCCCACAGAGTTCTATTAAGGTGGAAAGAGGCTGAGGAGTCTCTCTCCCGTGGTGTCTGCTTTGATATGGTCTTATCCGGAAAGAGTTGCATAATTTCAGGCATTTTTAAGCTTTTATTCAGAAGTCAAAGCACAGACATAGAGGAACATATGGGCAAAAGGGCAATAGGATAGCAACCCTGATCTCTTTTATGTGCTTCTAAGGCCCCACCTTCTCTTCCTTTCTAAGACATACTTACCACCCTTACCACTTCCAAGTGCCCTTCATTCTTTCTCTTCCCTCTCATATAATGGAAACGGGCTTGCCTTCCTCTGGTGTCCTCACAATTCTCTTCCCTCACAGTGATGAGAAAAACAAAGTTTCCTGGTCACAAAAGTTCCAGGTCATGGTAGAACTGGAATTATGGGCCTGCTCTGGTCCTAACCTTCTCCTAATAGTTCCATGCACTTCTTAGAGAAGGTCCATTTCTTAATCACGATCTGATCTGAGAAGAGGGAGTTAACATTTAGTTCTTGGTGTGCCATTAGGAAATTGAGGAAGAGGGGCACGAGTTTGGAGAAAGTCATAAAATAGCAACTCTCTTTTCAGCCACCAGGTTCTAGACGCCAGCAGGATGCCGACCAGACTTCCCTGGACTGAGGACCCCACCAATGTGTCCTGGAACTCCACTTCCTCAGAGCCCCAACCTACTAGGGAAAGAGAGAGGCAGACTGGGAGTATGGACCGACCAGTCAACGCCCATGTTCAGCAGGGAAGCAATTACAGAAGCCAGACCTTCCACCTTCTGCAACCCACAAGGACCCTGGGTCCATACTCCCAGAGAGATAGAGAATGGGAAAGCTATCAGGGGAGGGGATGGGATGTGGAGATGGGATGGGATGTGGTAGGAATTGTGTGGAGTTGTACCCCTCCTATACTACGGTTTTGTTAATGTCTCCTTTCTTAAAAAAAAAAAAAGCAACATTTTTATAAGGTATAAACTACTCCCCTCTTTTATTTTGCCACCAGGATTATTACTGAAGCTCAGTGCCTATATGACTCCATTTTTTTTTCCTAGTTGCCATTTTCTAATAGAGGTGACAGGCAGAGAGAAGCAGAAAGGGAGAAAGAGAAATAGAAGGAAAGCCACTATAGAACTTCTTTAACAGTCTTGAGTCCTCCCCCAAAAAATACAGGAACTCTTTTTATTAGAGAAAAAACAAGGACAAGAAATGGGAGAACAAATACTTTTCTTATTACATCCTAGGCCCCAAGAACCCTGAGTATAAATAGTTAACCAACTTATTAATTAATTGACTAATTAAACATAATCTCTTGTCAGAAACTTTCTGAGGCCTTTTGGTGACAATCCCACTGCCTGGTTCAATTCTCTTTCAGCCATTTCACCTTTAGGAGACATTTGTTTCTGTTGGAGATGGGTAAGCATACAATACTGGCACAACAACAATCCTGTAAATCAACATTTCTTCAATAATATGATTTTGAGAAAGTAATTAATTTGTTTGTTTGCTTAATCAGTCAGAGCACTGCTCAGTTTTGGCTTAGGATATTACCTAGGATTGAACTTGGGACTTAAACACCTCAGGAATGAGTTATTTTGCATAACTATTATGCTATCTCCCCTCAAAAATATTTTAAAGGAGGATTTATTTTCTTCTCATAATAGCCCAGATTAAAAACTATTTGCTGACAGATGAGCCCTGCGCTAAAGACAGAAGAGGTCAGATATGACTCACACTCCATGGGTCAAGCCAAACTGCACCTCGGAGATAAGAGTGAAAATGTAAACTCTTGTCAGTTATTACCTTTCTCTTTTATGATGTGTTTGTCAAGAGTACAGTTATATGTCCATGCATGTGAGTGTCTCTATGGAGGTCTGTATGTGTGGATGGAGATATTTATGATGTCTTCCTGTGAGTGTGTGGTGTGGTGTGGTGTGGTGTGGTGTGGTGTGGTGTGGTGTGGTGTGGTGTGGTGTGGTGTGGTGTGGTGTGGGGTGGGGTGGGGTGGGGTGGGGTGGGGTGGGGTGGGGTGGGGTGGGGTGGTGTGGTGTGGTATGGTGTGGGGTAGTGTGGTGTGGTGTGGTGTGGTGTTGCAGATGAAGTGCGATAAGGAGTCTAGAGCTCCCCCACTTTAGACTGCCCTGTTCAGGTTGTAGACAAATGTCTGGGATCATGTAAAGTTATTGTAAAAAGATGAAATATGTACCAAGGTACGCTGGCTTCTCAAGCCCTCCACCCCTTCCTATGTCATGATGCTTTAGTCATCATGCTCTGGAATGCACATCTGCATTCTATGCCCTCAAGCCAGATGGGGGGGGGGGCGGGTGATATCTTGGTGCAGCTCTGAAGCTTCCTGACTTCTAATCCCTTTCATGCTCTGTGATGAGCATATAAAGGGGAATGTTACAGGGAGGGGGAGAGATTTGTTCCAAGTAGTTCAACCAGCTTCACCAAGTTCCTGGTACGCTTTCCAAGATCCTTCCAGTGCCCTTCAGGTTCATTTATGTGTGACAGGTGAGGACTCTGTCTCTTTAGTTTCCCCTAATATATAAGTGTGTATTTATGTGTTCATCTATATGCATGTATACAGGTGTATGTCCGTGTGTTCATACACATTATACTCACTATTCTCATCTAAGTGCCCAGAGAGATGGCATGTATTTCTGAGCACGTCTTTGTATGTGTCTCTGTAAGCATGTACCATTGTGTGTGCACAGGTGTGAGTGTTGGGAGCAGGGGCCTAGATGTGGACAAGGCTCCTGAATGCCGATGGTACAGAAGAGGCAGAACTCAAGAGACAGGAAAAGTGTGGGAAGGATGGGAGGATCCTGGTTTCATCCAAAGGTTTCTGTAGATGTTTCAGCTGGAAAAATGGTCAGGCACGTTTGCCAAAACTCTCTACATGCTTGGCCATTCAACTATGTTTTGATCTTTTCTCTTTTCTTCTCTTCTTTCTTTCTTCCTTCCTTTCTTTCTTTCTCTCTCTCTCTCTCTCTTTCTTTCTTTCTTTCTTTCTTTCTTTCTTTCTTTCTTTCTTTCTTTTCCCTCTAGGGTTATAGCTAGGGCTCAGCAACTACACTACAAATCCACTGCTCCTGGAGGCCATTCTATCCCCATTGATGTTGCTGTTGTTACTGTTGTTGGTGCTGCTGCTGTTGTTGTTGAGCAGTACTGAGAGAAATGGAGAGAGGAGGGACAGACAGAGAGGGGGAGAGAAATATAGACACCTGCAGACCTGCTTCACCACTTGTGAAGCAACCACCACCACCATCCCCTCTACAGCTGGGGAGCTGGGTACTCAAACAGGATCCTTGAGGGGGTCCCTGTGCTTCTTACTATGTGACCTTAAACCAGTGTGCCACACCCTGGCTCCCTCAACCATGTTTTTGATACTGCCAGCATCACCTTTACCACTTATCAAATGCCACACTGTCCTTTCCGGAGAAAAAGGGATACTCCTCATGGAAATGCAGAATGGTATTGGTAGCTTGATGCATCTTAATACCTGCCTTATCCCAAGCCTGTTCTTTCTGCAACAAGACTCACTGGAAACCTTGTGAACATGGGCCTGGAAAGAGGCTTTGAGAATGGGCCTCTCTGAGGAGCCTGCTGTCTGGCTTCAAAGGCGCTTCCTGAACCAAAATGCTCTCCCATATTTACAAGTCTATTCTTCTCCAGTAGCATTATCTTAGAACTATAAAAAGTCTTTTTCCACTAATAGCTTCATCCAGCTCCTTTACTAGTGGAAAAGGAGTTAGAGCGAAAGCCCCTGGCCTGTAAGAAAGACTCCCGCATTTCATTGTGTATATATAGGACTTTTAGTATAATTGGATTCAAAAATAGAAGGAACAGAGACAGTTTGAAATGAGATTCATAAGAGAACAAACAGTTTTTATTTAGAAGTTTGTGAGCAAACCGCAAATGCTGCATTTAAGTTTTGTGTGCTCAAGTTCTTTGGACCTGCTAAAAATTTCTTCCTGAATTTTCCCAACTTTTATGCCTGATGGAATTTTGTTTGTTTCTACAGACTGGGGGAGCCGGGGTGATGGTGCAACCAGTGAAGTACACATAGGACTAAGCGCAATGACCCTGTACAAGGATCTGGGTTCTAATCCATGACTCCGCACCTGCGAGGGGGGGGTTTCCACATCACAAGCAGGGAAGCAGGTCTGCAGGGGTCTATCTTTCTCTCTCTCCCTCTCTCCCTCCCCATCCTCTCTCAATTTCTTTCTATCCTATCCAATAACATGGAAAAAAATGGCCACTAGTAAAAGTGGATTCATAGTGCCAGCATCAAACCCTAGCAATAACCCTGGTGGCAATAAATAAATGAGAGAGTGAGACTGAAATGTACAGGAAAGTGAACAAAGGAGTCAAATATGTCTACTTCCAAGGTAGAGACCACTGGGACACTATTAATTTTAGAGGGGAAATAACCGGCAGGGGTTAAAATTCCACTTAGACAGTTTCCTCTAGCTTTTCTTTTTTTCTTTAAGTGATTTAACAATGATCAACAAGACTGTGGGATAAGAGGGGTATAATTCCCACCACCAGAGTTCTGTATCCCATCCCATTTACTGGATGGTTCCCTATTCCTTTTTTAATATTTTATTTATTTATTTATTTATTTATTTATTTTATTTTATTTACTAACTAGAGACAGAGAGAAATTTAGAAGGGAGGGGAGAAGATAGAGAGGATGAAAGACAGAAATATACCTGCAGCACTGCTTTACCACTCCTGAAGCTTTCCCCCTGCAGACGGGGACCAGGGGCTTGAATTATCGTCCTTGTGCACTTTAACATGAGCTCTTAACCAGGTGTGCCACTGCCTGGCCCCAGGTTCCCTATTCTTCAGTCCTCTGGGAGCATGAACTCAGGATCATTATGAGGTGCAGAAAGTGGGAATTCTGGCTTCTTTAATTGCTTCTCTGCTGGACATGGACATTGGTAGGTCGATCCATACCCCTAGTCTGTGTCTATCTTTCCCTAGTTGGGTGGGGTTCCAGGACACATTCTCTAGTTCTAAGAAGACTGAGATGCGATCAGATATAATTCACATCAGCTATCTCTGTGTTTTCAGAAAAGTATAGAAATGAGTCTGGCTTTTAATTCTAGAGCTAGGTCATTTGTTCCAAGGGAAGTTTGTCTCTTAAAATATTACAGAGGATGAGAGCAGCAATCCCTCCTTCATTCACCTGGATAAAGCATTTTGCAACATCACTTTGGCATCCAGGGTCATTATGAGACTGATTTTTCTACCCACTGGAAATGTTTTCCTTGTTAAGAACCTGTCACAAATGCTATTTCTTTAGTTCAAAATCATGTAAAAGTATGAGGATTGGGGAGCACCCCTCACACTCGGGTATTATTTCAAACTTAGAATTAAATAGCTCATTACTTTTAGGATAAAATTTGACCAGGGGCTGGGTGATGGTGCACCTTATGAGAAAATCTGAACCAATGAGTAAAATAACAAGAAATTACAGGTGAATACACTGCTTATAAAATAAACTCCCTTCATAACTTTCTTGTTTCCTTACAAGAGGAGTAGTTTTCTCCTTTCAGCTCCATTCTAGAATTTTTATTGCCACCCTTGCCCTTATAGGCTGCTCCCATCTGGGTAACATGCTCAGTGGACCTGGGTCAAACAAGTCGACTCTGAAATCATGAGTCCCACTACAGACCCTTCATCTCATACCAGTGTTTTGGAGTCTACCTGCCCATCATTAGCTTGACAGCAAGATGGCTGAGACCTGGACAGTCCAAAATTCACCGAAGGTCACTAGCATATGTACCCAGAATGACTGGGGTAACTTTTTGAGCCTAGGACAAAGAATTCCAACCTGGCCAGTGATGGTTTCTTCTGAATTCACATCCTTTCAGATTTGAAAGAAGGGGAGCCCACTTTTGATGTCTAGAGAGATCAGGACTATAAATTCTAGCTAAAATTCCAAATGCAAATTACAAGACTATGCATGATGCTCTTAGGTGAGTCTCCATAACTGGAGGCCTAGAAAAACTCAGAGACCCAAAACAGGCAGTTATTGGACATAGAATATCAATTTAGAAAGAAATAACTAAACATGAGGAGACAGGAGGGGTTACAAAAACACGGGACAGATGTATGTGTTCCTATTCCTTAAGATTTTACTGATGGGATACGAAGTTCTGGTAGTGGAAATTGTGTGGAGTTGTACCCATCTTATCCTATGTTTTCTGTCAGTGTTTCCTTTTTTTTTCAATGTTTTTTTTTTATTGTTGTTGTTATTACTGCTTTTGTTATTGATGTCGTTGTTGTTGGATAGGACAGAGAGAAATGGAGAGAGGAGGGAAAGTCAGAAGGAGGAGAGAAAGACAGACACCTGCAGACCTGTTTCACTGTTTGTGAAGTGACTCCCCTGAAGGTGGAGAGCCAGAGGCTCGAACCGGGATCCTTATGCCAGTCCTTGCGCTTTGTGCCACCTGCCCTTAACCCGCTGCACTACAACCCGACTCCCTGAGTGTTTCCTTTTTATAAATAAAAATTTAAAAAAGCAGAAGGACAGTAAGGGAGGACGTAGGTAAAAATTGAACTGAGTTTGAAACATGCAGAAGAATGAAATTGAACCACTTTAACTTGCCAGAAACAAAAATCAACTCCAAATGGATCAAAGACCTGGATGTTAGACCAGAAACAATCAAATACTTAGAGGAAAACATTGGCAAAACACTTTCCCACCTACACATCAAGGACATCTTTGATGAAACAAACCCAATTGCAAGGAAGACTAAAGCAAAAACAAACCAACAAACTAAAGCAAAAACAAACAAATCAAATTGAAAAGCTTCTGCACATCCAAAGAAACTATTAAACAAACAAAGAGACCCCTCACAGAATGGGAGAAGATCTTCACATGCCAGACATCAGACAAGAAACTAATCACCAAAATATACAAAGAGCTCAGCAAACTTAGCACCAAAAAAACAAATGACCCCATCCAAAAATGGGCAGAGGATATGAACAAAACATTCACCTCAGAGGAGATCCAAAAGGCTAACAAACATATGAAAAACTGCTCTAGGTCACTGATTGTCAGAGAAATGCAAATTAAGACAACAGTGAGATACCACCTCACTCCTGTAAAAATGGCATACATCAAAAAGGACAGCAGCAACAAATGCTGGAGAGGCTGTGGGGACAGAGGAACCCATTTGCATTGCTGGTGCGAATATATATTGGTTCAGCCTCTGTGGAGAGCAGTCTGGAGAACTCTCACAAGGCTAGACATGGACCTTCCATATGATCCAGTAATTCCTCTCCTGGGGTTATACCCCAAGGACTCCATAACACCCAACCAAAAAGAGGTGTGTACTCCTATGTTCATAGCAGCACAATTCATAATAGCTAAAACCTGGAAGCAACCCAGGTGCCCAACAACAGATGAGTGGCTGAGAAAGCTGTGGTATATATACACAATGGAATACTATACAACTATCAAGAACAATGAACCCACCTTCTCTGACCCATCTTGGACAGAGCTAGAAGGAATTATGTTAAGTGAGCTAAGCCAGAAAGATAAAGATGAGTATGGGATGATCCCACTCATCAACAGAAGTTGAGAAACAAGATCTGAAAGGGAAACTAAAAGCAGGATCTGACTAAATTGAAAGTAGGGCACCAAAGTAAAAACCCTGTGGTGAGGGGTAGACATGCGGCTTCTTGGGCCAGTGGGGGTGGGGGTGGGTGAATGGGATGGGACACAGCCTTTTGGTGGTGGGAATGGTGTTTATGTACACTCCTAGTAAAGTGTAGTCATATAAATCACTAGTTAATATGAGAGGGGGAAATTAATTGTATATCTTGAAATTTTTAAAACACAGACTGAGTCTTTTTAATATATAGACTGTGTATTTGATATGCAGACTCTCTCAAAAGCCTAGACCAAGTAGATCAGAAGCAACCGGTGGCACAGTTATATACAAGATACTGGGTTACTATACAGCACACCCTAACAAAAGGACTTTTCAAAGTTAACCTAATTACCAAATAATGTGATGATAACATTAACTATCCATTGTCTTTCTGAACCCTAAGACAGCAGAAACCTCACATCTCCACTATAGAGCCTATATTTCCCCCAGCCCTGGAACCTTAGGATAGGGCCCACTTTCCCGCATGCCACTCCCAATCCATATAAAATAATATTGCATCTGCCCATTACAACCTAATCAATGCAACGATTGCCACCTCAACATGCTTCAGCTCAGACTGTATCCAGAGACTTCATGTGTGGAATGACAACCCTTCAGCTTCATTACTCGGGTGAGACCTTTCCTTTCATAGTATTCTCTAATTCCATCCCAGGTGGTTCACTTTCTAACAAAGTACCAAAACCTAGATATACACCAGGTTCTGTGAGAGAGAGCATATGTTCACACGTATCTGTAAACTACTGCAAAATATATACCTGAAAGCAGAAGTACACTAGAGTTTGCAGTGAGTACCCCCCCAAACACTCCCTCTCCACTATTCCAACCTTTGGGTTCATGATTGCTCAAAAATTTGTTTGGCTTTGTATGTTAACTCTCTTTTCAGCCACCAGGTTCCAGAAACCATCAGGATGCCGGCCAGGCTTTCCTGGACTGAAGACCCCACCAATGTGTCCTGGAGCTCAGCTTCCCCAGAGACCCACCCTACTAGGGAAAGAGAGACGCAGATTGGGAATATGGACTGACCAGTCAACGTCCATGTTCAGCAGGGAAGCAATTACAGAAGCCAGACCTTCCACCTTCTGCAACCCACAATGACCCTGGGTCCATGCTCCCAGAGGGATAGAGAATGGGAAAGCTATCAGGGGAGGGGATGGGATATGGAGATTGGGTGGTGGGAATTGTGTGGAGTTGTACCCCTCCTATCCTATGGTTTTGTTAATTTATCCTTTCTTAAGTAAAAAATAAACTAAAAAAAAAATTGAACTGAGTGTGGCACCTTGCACTAAAGCAAAGGACTCTGGGAAAGAAGAGAAGGGACACAGTGAGAGAACATTGAGGTCTTGATGTGTCTCCTAGACACTAATCAAGGGGAAACGAGAGGCTATAACTTTGTGTTAAAGACTATACCATAAACCATTAACACTCCAATAAAAGAAATAAAATAGTGTGGTCCAGGAGGTGGCACAGTGGAAAAAGCACTAAACATTCTCTCAAGTATGAGTTCGATCCCTGGCAGCAAATGTATCAAAATGATGTCTGGTTCTTTCTCCCTCCCCTCCTATCTTTCTCATTAATAAAAAAATAAAAGTATTTTTTTAAAAAAAAGATTTTACTGGTGATCTATATCTTTAGAGGAAAAAGGTGTTTGCCAGTAACCAACTCATATTGTTTACATTGATTTTTCTGTAATATCTGTCTAAACAGTATGCCGTCTTTTTTCTTTCTTCTCCTCTTCCACATCCTCCCTATTTTTCTTTGTCCTTTCTCTTTTTTATTAAGGAAAGAGTGTTTGCTAAGACTGTTGTTGTCTCAGAGGTAATGTCATTCATCCACAGCAGAGCACTGGTCCCCCAGCCCACTTTCAACCATTCTCTCTTTCAGTAACCTCTGATCTGCAGATAAAGACCCAGGGTTTATTTACATTTCATTCTAACAATGTGCTGTCTTATCACACACTGATGTGTGTGCCAGTCATCAGTCCCCAGCCCCAGACTTCTGCCTCAAATCAACAGGTTAGTTCTGGGCTCCTGGCCAAAAATGGATTTAAGAGAATTGGGGAGAGATGCTCTAAGGGACTGTCTGAGAAGAGACGCTGTGTGGAAGTATAACAACATGGTGAAGAAGGAGGAATGTTCTACGGGCCAGCCAAGGAGGACCATGTGTCCAGATGTCTAGGGATCTGTTTGTTCAGGCAGGAGGTGAGTCAAGAAAAGAACTTCTGCAGAGACCAAAGGTGCAGTGTAAACATGTGATAGATCTAGAGATGAAATTCTAAATTAACTGTTTGAATAAGGCATTCCCTAGGTTCTTTTTTCTGGTCCTCTGATTAGTTGTTTAACTCCTGGTGATGCATATACCAGAGTGGTACTCTGAGGGCTAGAGCTTCTCTCTCTCTCTCTCTCTCTCTCCCTCCCACCTCCCTCATAGTTTTAAAATAATAATCCAGGCAGTGGCACACCTGATTGAGCATGTGCAAGAAGGCAGGTTCAAGGCCCTGCTCCCCATGTGATGGACAGAATTTTCATGAACAGTGAAGCGAGTCTGCAGGTGTCTATCTTGCTTTCTCCTTCTCTATCTGCCCCCCCCCCACACACACACACTTCAATTTATCTTTTCCCTATGAAATAAAATAGAAAGAAAGAGAAAAAGGAAAAAAATGGCTGCTGGGAATAGCAAATTTGCAGTGCAGGCAGTGAGCCTCAGTGATAAGCTCGATGCCAAAATAAATAAATAAATAAATCCTGGAGATGTGTAGGTGAGTATTATTGTTACATCTCACAAATGGGAACTCTAGCAGTCAAACTCCCACCTATGCATGGCTCACTATAACTCAGGTACAAGTCTTTCTTTCTTTCATTCTATACCACATCCCAGTAATCCAGAATGGAAAGCTGCCCTCCACCTACCCTGGGCATGCACAGGGGTCTGGAGAGGGAGCTGTATTTGTATCTGAGACAGCCCAAGAGACCATTGGCACGGCTCTCTGTGCCTATATCCATCCAAGGCTCAGCTAGAGTCCTTTCCACATGTGCCAGTGAAAATGTGGCAGTAGACGGAGGTCTTGCAGCCAAGAGGTCCTGAGTTCGAGCACAGCATCACATATATCAGACTGATATTCTCTAGTTCCATCTCACTCTCTCTCTCTTACTAATAATTATATATACAATATATTATATATTTATAATATATATATACAAATATATATATATTTGTCAGGTGGTGGCTCACCTGGTAGAACACACATGTTGCCATATGCAAGGATCAAAGTTCAAGTCCCTGGTCTTCACCTGAGTGTGTGGGGCGGGGTGGGGCATTGTGGTGGAGCAGTCCTGCAGGTGTTCTCTCAACTCTATTTTTCTCTGTATTCTGTATTCTTTAAAAAAGGAAAGGAAGAAAGAAAGAAAGAAAGAAAGAAAGAAAGAAAGAAAGAAAGAGAGAAAGGAAGGAAGGTGTTGTAATTTAACTTCAAAAATGGGTTAGGTGGGGGGCTGCTGAGGTGTGTGAAAGGATTCATAGCTGGTGCTGGGAACTGGTTTAAACAATACAAGGTTTATTAGGGTGAAACAAGTAAAAGGCAAAATAAGCACTTATCATCAAGGGTTAAGAGTATGCTAGGTCCATAAAGTCTGAATATAGTTATCAAAAGTTTAGTCCCATAAGATAAACAATTATCAGCTCTAGTAAAGTTTGCTCATGGCTGCAGAGGGGTCTAAAAGCTTACCGGCTAGTAGAGTCACAGGTGTTCAGTTCCCGGGAGAAGTAGCCATGGCGGATACCTGGGATACCTCCGTTGAGATGCTTCTGACCAGGAGAAGCAGCAGCCAAAAAAAAAAAAAGTGCTCAAAGGCCCTTGCTTTTTTTTTTAAGTATTCTTATTTATTTTATTTTTGATAGAGATGCAGAGAGAGACAGAAACACAAGAGCACTGCTCAGCTCTGGCTTATGATGGTGCAGGGGACTGAACATGAGACTAAGGAGGCTCAGGTATGAGAGTCTATTTGCATAACCATTATACTATTTCCCCTGCCCAAGCCCTTACTTTTATACATTCCCTTCTCTGAAGCACAGCTTCAGGGTGATTTCATTTGTGCTAATAGTCCCAAATTCCTTTTGGGGTCACAACAGGAAAAAAGGAAGGAAGAAAGGAAGGAAGGAAGGAAGGAAGGAAGGAAGGAAGGAAGGAAGGAAAGAAGGAAAGAAGGAAAGAAGGAAAGAAGGAAAGGAGGGAGGGAGGAGAAGGGGAAGGAAAGGAAAGGAAAGGAAAGGAAAGGGAAGGGAAGGGAAGGGAAGGGAAGGGAAGGGAAGGGAAGGGAAGGGAAGGGAAGGGAAGGAAAGGAAAGGAAAGGAAAGGAAAGGAAAGGAAAGGAAAGGAAAGGAAAGGAAAGGAAAGGAAAGGAAAGGAAAGAGAAAGGAGGCAGTCAATCTCTATAACTAAAATATATTTATTGTAGTCCCAAAATTTCTGGCCACATACTTCTTCTCCCATCCATTGGAATGGCAATGAGCTGAACATGCTTTCTGACCACAGCACCTCTGCCCTGAATCCCACACCATTCAGTTTAGAGAGTGCCCCCTTAGCAGTTGGCGTCCATTTAGCAAGATGTTGTGAGCAGGAAGCAAAAGCCCAGGAGCTCATTATCAGGAGCCTCCTGCACGAAATTTGGAGCAAGGAGTGTGGTAATTAAGACTGCATTTGAATAACGGAATGAACACGCTTACTTATTTATTGTGGAATTGCCTCAAGATACCCCACAATACTGCCTCCTGTGGAATGCATGGTAGCAGAGGGACAGCTGATAATCATTTGAAGGAAGAGTTTGGAGGGTTATTTTTAACTCCCCAGTTTTAGAGGGAACACACATACACACACACACACACACACACACACACACACACGCACACGCACACCTGGAGCATTGCGAGGAGTGATTATTAGCTGTTCAGCTGAGAAATAGATTGGTGTCAACAATGCATCGTTTTCCAATTATTGTGATATTTTTTCAGTGCCTTAAATACTAGAGGCATATAAAATTCAGCTCATTTAATCGCTCTAAATTATAGTTTCTCCATCTGCCAGGGCCTTGCAGTTTAATGAAATTATTCTTTTTTATAAACTCAGTAAAATCATGGCAACTATTGGAGTTATGTTTTTTGCTTTTATTTTTTTTCCTCCAGGGTTATTGCTGGGGCTCCATGCTGGTGCCTGCAGTACGAATCCACTGCTCCTGGAGGCTGTTTTTCCCATTTTGTTGCCCTTATTGTTGTGCTTGTTGTAGTTGTTATTGTTGTCATAGCTGTTGTTGTTGGATAGGACAGAGGAGGGGAAGACAGAGATGGGGAGAGAAAGATAGACAGCTGCAGCCCTACTACACAGCTTGTGAAGCGACCTCCTGCAGGTGGGAAGCCAGGGGCTCAAACGGGATTCTTATGCCAGTCCTTGCGCTTTGTGCTACTGTTTTTTTTTTTTTTTTTTCCTTTATGACTAAACTACCTAGACTGGAGAATACTTTTGAAGTTTTTAGTTGACTAAGGGAGTTTGTGAAGGTTTTAAAGGACCACTTATCAAGCTGGCAAGGAGAAATGTACTTTGCTATGTTTCTTATAAAACATTCCAGAGCAGATCGCTTTCTCTCCTCTCCTCTCCTCTCCCGGATCAACTAGGAATACCAAAGGAGACCACCCAGACCGAAACAAGACAGGACTAGAATGACCACAGAAACCCAGTAAATCACCCGTGAGTACAAACACGCATGGCTGGTGACAGAGAGGAGAGAGGGGCCTAAGGAGAGATTAAGTGACTGCTAACAGTTCGACAGTCTGTCAGTGGAGACACCACCTCCAGTCTGCTCCACCAACAAGGGGACAGCTGAAGGGAGGAAAGGACTCCCCAGAGACTCACCAAGTACAACTCTGAGTCTCCATTGCTACTACCCTCAGAATCTGGAGCAGCAACAGGGAGGGACACCAGGGCACAGAGATCTAACCGGGAAACTCAGGAGAAGACCTATACCTCGGTGGCATAGCTGAAGGGCTGTGAAAGTCTCTTTGTATAACCACTAGATTATCTCTGCCACACCCTGCTTTATCTCTTGGTCAGGAGTCATTGATTAAGCCAAGAAGCCTATTGATAGTTTAAAAGCCCTCAGGCTACCATAGCCTACAGGGGAAAAAAAAAAAGGCTTTTACACCACTGAACTCCAACTCAGGGATTGAAAAAACTGTTAACTTATATAAAATGGTTAAAACAACAAGAAAAAATAATGGAGACTCGAACCAGGACAAGAGTCCAGCTAAAAGTCCTCCAGAGGGCGAAGCACAAAACAACGAGTTCAACATCCAAACATTAGCTAAGGAAATAATAACAGGAGTGAGTAAAGAATTTGAAAAAATTGTAATCAGAACTGCAGGAACAACAAATGAGAATATGGAAGAAAATTCTAATAATCTCATGGTTATTAGAGAGCTGAAAGCTGAAATTGCTGAGCTAAGAAGGCAACTAGCTGAACAAGCTAAAACAGTATCAGAGCAGGGCAACAAAATAGATGAACTCCAGAAAGCAGTAGAGGGCAGAGAGAATAGAATCAATGAGGCTGAAGACAGAATTAGCAAGATTGAGGATGAATTAGAGACAACTAAAGAAGAAGTAAGAGATCTCAAAAAGAGATTAATAGATGCTGAAAACAACAACAGAGTCCTATGGGATGACTTCAAAAGAAACAATATACGCATTATTGGCTTACCAGAGGAAGAAAGAGAAGGGGAGGAAGAAAGCGTTCTCCAGGCCATAATAGCTGAAAATTTCTCTAGTCTAGACAACACCAAAGACATAAAGATTCAAGAAGCCCAGAGGGTCCCAAACAGAATTAACCCAGACCTAAAGACACCAAGACATGTCATACTTAGATTGGAAAGGAATAAGGATAAAGAAAGGATCCTCAAGGCTGCAAGAGAAAAACAAAGAGTCACCTACAAAGGAAAACCCATAAGATTAGCAGCAGACTTCTCCATACAAACACTACAGGCCAGAAGAGAATGGCAAGATATCTATCGAGTGCCCAATGAGAAAGGCTTTCAGCCAAGAATACTATATCCTGCTAGATTGTCATTCAGACTAGATGGAAGCATCAAAACCTTCTCAGACAAGCAACAGTTGAAGGAAGCAACCATCACCAAGCCTGCCTTGAAAGAAGTTCTGAAAGGTTTCCTATAAACAACCAGACCACCACAAATAGAACACATATCAAAACACTCTAAAACTCTACAAGAATGGAGTTAAAATATCTTCAATCTTTGATATCAATAAATGTGAATGGCCTGAATTCACCTATTAAAAGACACAGAGTAGGAAGATGGATCAGAAAACACAACCCAATATGTTGTCTACAGGAAACTCATCTAACGCAACAAGACAAACACAGACTTAAAGTGAAAGGATGGAAAACTATCATTCAAGCCAATGGCCCACAAAAAAGGGCAGGAACAGCTATTCTCATATCTGACATGATAGACTACCCTATGATCCTGCAATTCCTCTCCTGGGGATATATCCTAAGGAACACAACATATCTATCCAAAAAAAATCTGTGTACACATATGTTCTTGGCAGCACAATTTGTAATAGTCAAAACCTGGAAGCAACCCAGGTGTCCAACAACAGATGAGTAGCTGAGCAAGTTGTGGTATATATACACAATGGAATACTACTCAGCTGTAAAAAATGGTGACTTCACCGTTTTCAGCCAATCTTGGATGGACCTTGAAAAAATCATGTTGAGTGAAATAAGTCAGAAACAGAAGGATGAATATGGGATGATCTCACTCTCAGGCCGAAGTTGAAAAACAAGATTAGAAAAGAAAACACAAATCGAACCTGAAATGGAATTGGAGTATTACACCAAAGTAAAAGACTCTGGGGTGGGTGGGTGGGTGGGGAGAACACAGGTCCATGAAAAATGATGAATGAAATAGTGGGGGTTGTATTGTTGAATGGGAATCTGGGGAATGTTATGCATGTAAAAAAAAAAAAAAAAAAGAAGTAGAAACGCAAAGCAGAAATTGACTGAGTTTGGAGTATGGCACCAAAGTAAGAAAGCAGAAGTACACTAGAGTTTGCAGTGAGTACCTCCCTAATACTTCCTCTCCACTTTTCCAAGCTTTGGGACCAGGATTGCTCAACAATTTGTTTGGCTTTGTATGTTAACTCTCTTTTCAGTCACCAGGTTCCAGGTGTCATCAGGATGCCGGCCAGACTTCCCTGGATTGAAGACACCACCAATGTGTCCTGGAGCTCAGCTTCCCCAGAGACCCATCCTACTAGGGAAAGAGAGAGGCAGACTGGGAGTATGGACCGACCAATCAACACCCATGTTCAGCGAGGAAGCAATTACAGAAGCCAGACCTTCTACCTTCTGCAACCCTCAATGACCCTGGGTCCATGCTCCCAGAGGGATAGAGAATGGGAAAGCTATCGGGGGAGGGGGTGGGATATGGAGATTGGGCGGTGGGAATTGTGTGGAGTTGTACCCCTCCTACCCTATGGTTTTGTTAATTAATCCTTTCTTTAATAAAAAATTTAAAAAAAAAAACATTCCAAAGAGACCATGATTCTAGAACCTAGTACTTGTCACAGGAAAGAGAAGCCAGACTTGACAACCCTGGACAACTCGATTCTATGTCACTAGGATGTTGATTATCTTTAGAGATTTCTCTTTATTGAAACTGCCCATCCAGGTCAGTGCTTGAAAATGGTGACTAGAGGCTTGAAAGAGCCTGCACACTAGGCTGAATGTATGTCATGAAACAAGCCATTACTTGCAAATTCATGAAAAATACTGGAAACATACGGTAGCAGAGAGATTAACTTAAACCCTGGCTAGAGCAGTAGCAAATGTTCTCCTCCTTTTTTTTCCCCTAAGATTCTGGAAAAACAGGGTGGGAATTCAGAAGATCTCCTTCATCTACCTATTAGAGTTTCTGGACCTTCACCATTAATATAGCTACTTCACTGGGAATCCTGATACAAACAGAACTTTGTATGAGTGTCCACTAACAAACAGGAAGATCTCTGCAAGTTTACAGAAGTACACCTTATTATGCCATACAATCTGTGATATGTATTACCTCATACACATGGGGGCTAAAGCTAAGTGAACGTGTGGTTGGTTCAGAGAGCTTTCAGATGGTTGTAGGGACAAAGCAACCCTCCTGCACTGCTGGTGGGGATGTATATTGGTCCAACCCCTTTGGACGGCAGTCTAGAGAACTCTCAGAAGGCTAGAAATGGACCTACCCTATGATCCTGCAATTCCTTTCCTGGGGATATGTCCTAAGGAGCCAAATTCACCCATTCAAAAAGATTTGTGTATACTTATGTTCTTAGCAGCACAACTTGTAATGGCAAAAACCTGGAAACAATCTAGGTGTCCAACAACAGATGAGTGGCTGAGTAAGCTGTGGTATATATATACACAATGGAATACTACTCAGCTATTTAAAATGGTGAATTAACCTTCTTCATTTCATCTTGGATGGGGCTTGAAGGAATCATGTTGAATGACATAAGCCAGAAGTAGAAGCATGAATATAGGATGATCCAACTCACAGGCAAAAGTTGAAAAATAAGAACAGAAGGGAAAACACTAAACAGAACTTGAACTGGAGTTGGTACATTGCACCAAAGTAAAAGACTTTGGGGTGGGATGGGAGGAAGGTTCAGGTCCTGGAACAAGATGGCAGAGGAGGATCAAGAGTGGGCTGAACTATTATGTAGAAAACTGAGAAATGTTACACATGTACAAAATACTGTATTTTACCATCTACCATCAATCCCCCCAATAAAGAAAAGAAAAAGATAGAGAAAAAAAAATCTCAGCTATCTTCACACACACACACAGACACACACACACACACACACACACACACACACACACACAGGCTTTATTCATTCTTCTGTTCCAACCTCCTTAATTTGTTAACTTTGCTCTTATTTGTGTTTCCTCATGACTCCAAATATTAATAGTTGTCAGAGCTTCAAGCATCGCATCCTCAATTAATTATTTAAATGAAGAACAAAGTCAGGTGTCTCTTTAATGAAAGTCATCTTAATAGAAGTCACTACTTGTTGTATGCTTTACATTGGTTTGGTCTAGCTCTCCCCCTGCCAGGAAAATTGGTTTAGTCCTGCTAGTTTCGTAGGTCTGCTTGTCCCCGCCCCAAGGAACCCCGACAGAGTTTGAGAGTTTGCGACTTCTTGGCGCTGCCGCGTGGGAAACAGGCAGGAGAGTTCTATTTGGTGACTAGTTTGGGTTAGTTTATGAATAAAGAAATACAGCTTCCCGGCCCAGCCGTGTGTGTCTAGTCATCTTTGTTACCCGCCTGTGAAGCCTGCTTGGTTAAAACAACAACTACTGACAAATTTGGCAAGAACTCAGTCATAGTTCATTGACAAATAATAGGGAATTCTATCTGTAAAAAAAAGCCTAAGCTACAGAACATCCAGATGGAGGCAATCAAGTTTTCCTCCTACTTACAGATGTGAATAAGGTCACATTTGGAGAAACAAAACAACAACAAATATATATATTTCACCCAATTTCACATCAGAGGCCTTTTGTGTAAATTTAAGGGACACAGGAAAGTTTATAAATTAAGGAAATATCTGCTTTGGAGCCCAGCTCTCATAGTGCTATGGAAACCTTGGCTTCCTTGATGTCTTTTCATCTCTCTCTCTCTCTCTCTCTCTCTTTCTCAATAAACACATCAGTCCAGAACAGTGAAGGCTTAATAACAACAAAAAGAACAAGAGAGAGAGAGAAAGAAAAGAGGAAGAAGAAGAAGAAGAAGAAGAAGGAGGAGGAGGAGGAGGAGGAGGAGGAGGAGGAGGAGGAGGAGGAGGAGGAGAAGGAGAAGGAGAAGAAGAAGAAGAAGAAGAAGAAGAAGAAGAAGTAGAAGAAGTGGAAAAGGGAAGAGAAACTCTCAAGAACAAAGAAAGCATGTATAATTTGATAATATGAATATAGAAAAACTACAACCTCTGAGGAATACACAAAAAGTCCAAATTTATATCCACCTCTAAGTTTAGACTTACTTAATTACTAAAAAAATGAAATTGGGGTCCAGTGTCTTTGAATGCTATTTGAAAAACTAAATATTGTATTTGGCACTAAAGAAATTGTGACTGATTTAAGTTTTAATTACTTACACTATAACTAAACCAAATAGATTTTTCTTTAGTTATAGTGGCATGAAATTTCTTTGAACTTCTTGTCTGATTTTTCAATCAAGTTCATTTGACAAGAAGGACAGTAAAAACCAATAAAAATAAAAGGGGGGGATTTGAGTTTGTTTAGCTAATTAGCCCTAGGACATATTCTACCTCACCAAGGGTTTTTCTACTCTCCTAGAATAACAGGTCTGCTGTCTTTTACATAAAATCTTGGGCTCTAACAGAGAAAAAGAACAGAGTTGGAGAGGTGAAGGACTGTGCACCAACCCTTCCCAATTGACAAGAATAAGTGTCTGCTATGCTTGCCCTGAGGGACAGTTGAATTTTTCCTGTGCTTTGCATATTAACTGGTACCTCAGACATGTTTGCCTATGGTGAAAGTTCATTTCCCTCGCTGATGGATTAAGTGTTTTCATAATAGAGACAGGATATAGACTAAGAAAAACATCATTACTTACAACCTTTTCTAAACCCTACACTCCCCTAACTTGCAGAGGTCACACAGGAAATATTGTATATACAGGTGAAGTGTCAGATATTCAAAGATCATATTAATCCATAATTTTGTCCTAGCCACTATCACCACATAACTTTGAATGAGTAGTTTTTTTTTTTCTTTTCTTTTTTTTTAATTAAATTTTTCACCTTACTTTAATGAGAGAGAAGAGAGCGAGACTTGAGAGAACACTGCTCTGCTTTGGCTTATGATGGTGTTGAAGGTTGAAGCTGGAACCTCAGAGTTTCTGACATCAAATTATTTTGCATAACCATTATGCTGTTTTCCCAGTCCTCCATCTTTATATTCTTCCACCAGCCTGAGGAATGAAGCTTCATTGGCCTATACCAGACATATAATATCACTGATGCTGTTTGTGATTGGTTTAATCATGGTCATATGACCTGCTAGTGGGAAGAGAGGTGGAAAGTCCAGAGGTTGACCTTGGGAAAATAAAGGGAGAGGTCAGGGGAGATAATATAATAATTATGCAAAAGTATTTTCATCCCTGAGGTTCCAAAGTTCCAGTTTCAATCCTACCACCACCATCACTAAGAGTTGTCTAAAGAAACAGAGAGAGAGAGAGAGAGAGAGAGGAGAAAGAAAGTCTCTCTTTTCTTTAGGTTGGCAAAATATCTCATTTGTATAGAGTGCACAACCCTGGTTCAAACCCAACTCCTCTGCATTAAAGGGAGCTTCGGTGCTGTGGTCTCTATTCTCAAACCCAACAAAGGGAAAACATTTTTATAAAAGCCTTTCAAAAATGAAAGGGTTTTTGCATTGTTTGTCTTCTGTTTGCAAGGAAGACATGTAAGCACTTTACCCCAGGCAGCCTTAAGTGTCCAAGAAAGGACAAATAAAAAGAATCACACCACACAGACTTGGTTCCTGGGCTCTGAGTTCCTCCAGATCACTCGCTATGAGAGCTAACCACTGCATTATCCAGATGCTAATTGTAGCTGAGTGTTTCCACGGGTACAAAGAAATGCCATGTTTTAGCTAGTCCCTGGTTCTCACTCAAGGCTCTTGCTGCTGTTGGTGAAAAGTCAAGTCAATGACAATTGACCATGTCAAGGACTTCTCGTCCTCCGCAACATTAGGGGAAGAACAGCAGGAGAATTGAAATAAAAATTGAAAATGACATAAAATCTCTCACTTGGTGATTTGATGCTCTTAAATGTTCTCTGGACATCACTGCAGTTTTATTACATGTGAACAGTGGGAGAGCCCATTATTTGGAAACTGTTATCAAAATGTCTACTTTCCAGAATCCAGAATGGTAAGATTCTAAGCCTACAGTAGATGTATAGAATGGAGCAAATTTATCTGGGAGGGGGACATTGATGTTAGCCACCCTGGCTTTTAAAATAGTGCTTCTATATCTGTATATATTTGCTTACTTAAAGTAGTGTTTCCGGGGCCGCATGGTGGCACACCTGGTTGAGTGCATGTGTTACAATGCACAGGGATTCTGGTTCATGCCCCTGGGCCCCACCTGCAAAGGGGAAAGCTTCATGAGTGAAGATGCAGTGGTGCAGGTGTCTCTCAAGCTCTCTATCACCCCCTTCCCTCTCAATTTCTGGCTGTCTCTATCCAATAAATAAGTAAAGATAATTTTTTTAAAAATAGTGTTTCTATATTTGCAGTGAGCACATATTGCCAGGGGCACGAACCTAGGTCACAGCCCCTGGTCCCACCTCTAGGGGCGGTAAGTTTGCTAAATAGCGGAGCAGTGATAAGGTATCTCTCTTTCTCTTGCCCTGTCTCTATCACTTCTGCTCCTTTCAATTTCTCTCCATCTTATCAAATAAAAGGAAAAAAGAAAAGAGAAAAGTATCCACTTTGAGAGGAGTTGTGCTGGCACCAAACTCCAGTAATAACCCTGGTAGCAATAAAAAGAAGAAGACCCCAGAGCCCCACCCTACTAGGGAAAGAGAGAGGCAGACTGGGAGTATGGATCGACCAGTCAACGTCCATGTTCAGAGGGGAAGCAATTACAGAAGCCAGACCTTCCACCTTCTGCAACCCTCAATGACCCTGGGTCCATGCTCCCAGAGAGATAGAGAATGGGAAGGCTATCAGGGGAGGGGATGGGATATGGAGATCAGGTTGTGGGAATTGTTTGGAACTGTAGCCTTCTTATTCGATGGTTTTGTTAATGGCTCCTTTCTGAAAGAAAGAAAGAAAGAAAGAAAGAAAGAAAGAAAGAAAGAAAGAAAGAAAGAAAGAAAAGAAGGAAGGAAGGAAGGAAGGAAGAAAGAAAGAAAGAAAGAAAGAAAGAAAGAAAGAAAGAAAGAAAGAAAGAAAAAAGAGGTAGGCTCAAAAAAAAGAAGAAGAAGAAGAGGAGGAGGAAGAGGAAGAAGAGGTGGTGGAGGAGGAGGAGAGAAACTGTTTTGAAACACTGTGTATAAATGTGCCTTGTATGCACATATGCATCAGCTCACAAATTCTTCCATCATTTTAGTTCCAGATTGAATAACAAGACATCAAAAGATGGTTAGTCATGACCCAGACTACACTGGGATTTTTGTAAAAGGAAATAATGGTGATAGCAGTTGTTGGCACAGCTAACCGTTGCAAGAACCCAATTTTTTGATGTTTAAATTCACAAAAATATGTGTGTGTGTGTGTGTGTGTGTGTGTGTGTGTGTGTGTGTGTGTGTGTGTTTGGAGATTTCTTGTGGGAGGTTCAGATGCTATCAGAAGAAAGATCTGGCACAGAATCTCTGCTTTTCTATATTTTGCTTAGAAATTAATTCAGAGGCAATTCCCAGGCTTTCTTTATAGATTAGTCTGCACTATTGGTCAATTTCTCTTCTAAACATTTTCATCTGTTTTTTTTTTTAACTATTTCCAATTTCAGTCTTGTGGAACATTTCTTACACTTTTCTCCCAATTACATTAGTATTTGTAGTATTACCAAATTACTCAATATTTACCTGAAGAGCCTTGATGTACTTGAATGGATTTTTGAAAGGAAAATTTAAATATAGGAAATTGGACCAACACTATGAAAAGCATTATCAGTTGTCAAAATTAGTATGTTATTCCAGAAAGGAATGAAATGGATGAACATTGGGGAGTCTGGTGGTAGCACAGCGGGTTAAGTGCAGGTGGCACCAAGCACAGGGACTGGCTTAAGGATTCCTGTTCGAGCCCCCAGCTCCCCACCTACAGGGGAGTTGCTTCACAAGCACTGAAGCAGGCTTGCAGGTGTCTGGGTTTCTCTCCCCCTCTCTGTCTCCCCCTCCTCTCTCCATTTCTTTTATAAAAAATATTTTAATTACTTAATTAATTTATTTTTTCTTTTGTTGCCCTTGTTGTTTAACATTGTTGTGGTTATTGATGTCGTTGTCGGATAGGACAGAGAGAAATGGAGAGAGGAGGGGAATACAGAGAGGGGGAGAGAAAGATAGACACCTGCAGACCTGCTTCACAGCCTGTGAAGCGACTCCCCTGCAGATGGGTAGCTGGGGGCTCGAACTGGGATCCTTATGCCCGTCCTTGCGCTTTGCGCCACATACGCTTAACCCGCAGTGCTGCTGGCTGACTCCCTCCTCTCTCCATTTCTCTCTGTCTGATCCAACAATGACAACATCAATAACAACAACAATAATAACTACAACCATAAAACAACAAGGGCAACAAAAGGAAATAAATTAATAAATATTAAAAAAAAAAGAAAAAGAAATAGATGAACACAAAGTATCTTGACCTGGAAGCTGTCTTCTGTTTTAGGCTTTGAGGCTGAGCTCTCTCTTAACAGAAAGAAAAGAAAGATTCCTGGGCAGAGGAGATAGCTTAATGATCATGCAAAAGACAGTCATGCCTGAGGCTATTACAGATTTAATCCACCATACCTCCCTGAGCAAGAGCCTAGCAGTTCTCGCTCTCTCCTTCCCTCTCTCTCTCTCTCATTAAAATAAAATACAGAAAAGAAAAGATTTCAGACAACCAAGAAGCACCTGCACCAAAAGGACAACTTCTCATGCAGACAAAAGAGCCCAGAGGGCTGTGGAGACGGGATCAAACTAACTATGTAGATTAATGTATTTTACCTCCTCATTTCTCCAGGAAAAGTCCTGCCTGACCTCCTGGAGCATTGACTTCAATGTTTATGGAGTAAGGACAATGGGATTTGAGGAGATCACAAGGACCCAGGTTCAAGTCCCTGACCTCCACCTGCAGGGGGGACATTTCACAAGTGGTAAAACTTCTCTGACTCCCTTTCCATCTCAGTTTCTCTCTGTCTCTACATAATAAAAAATAAACATTTTTTTTTAAATTGGAGGGGGCCAACAGTGGTGCATTCGGCTAAGCACACATATTACAATAAAGACCGACACAGGTTCGAGCCCTAGCTCCTCACCTACAGGGGGGATGATACACGATACAGGAGTGGTGAAGTAGGTCTGCAGGTGTCTCTCTAACTCTCTCCCTCTCTATCTCCCCTCCCCTCCCCTCTCAATTTTTCTCTGTCCTATGCAATCAAATAGGGAAAAGAAAAAAAAATAGCCAGGAGTAGTACTTTAGTCGTACAGGCACCAATAACACTGGGGACAATATAAAATAAAATAACAGTGGGTTAAGCGCACATGGCATGAAGCTCAAGGACCTGTGGATCCTGGTTAGAGCCTCTGGCTCCCCACCTGCAGGGGAGTCGCTTCACAGGTGGTGCAGCAGGTCTGCATGTGTCTATCTTTCTCTCCTCCTCTCTGTCTTCCCCTCCTCTCTCCATTTCTCTCTGTCCTGTCTAATAATGATGACATCAATAACTACAACAACAATAAAAAAACAACAAGGGCAACAAAAGGGAAAATAAATAAATTTAAAAAAACATTAAAAGTAAAATAATTTGCAGAGATACACCACATTTTTCTTCTTTGCAGTCTGAGTTACCACTGGCAATAAACTCGCCATCTTGAACTAGCCCCAGCTTGAATGGTTATTAGCCAAGAGAAAACATATACTTCTTTAAGAAGAACACAAAGGGGAAACAGAGTAAAACTTGAACTAGGTTTGATGTATTGCATCAAAGCAAAGGACTGTGGGGGAGAGGGGGGCATGCAGGGGAGTGATGTAAGGGAGCAGGAGGGTTGGGTTTCTGATGCAAGATGACTTAGGTTGGGGGTGACGGACACCTGTCTGTCAGGTGTTTTACAGACACCTGTCATGGCGTGATGAGAGATTTTACCCGTGTGTCAACAATGTATTGTAAACCACCACCACCCCCATAAAAATTATTTTTAAAAAGGGGGAGGAAGAGCAATAGATAAACCTAGACATTCTTCAAGTGCAACTGGATAAGAAAACTAAGCACAGTTCTCAGTCAGAATTTTGTGAGCTTGCTTTGACAGTCCTACATTTTTCGTATGAGTGACTCCTGCAACAAATAGGTATAATTAGGTTTAGATTTAATCTGCAGACAAGACAATCCCAGTTAACAATTCCGGTGCTGAAATGGGAGGGTGATCTCCAGGATTTCTAACCCGTTAAGGGTTTTACCTCAGTGGATTCCTGATACCAAGAGTTGGGGAATAAACACATTAGAGGGGAAATACTGCCTAAATGGTAATCTCAGAAGATAGGAGGTGCCTGTCAATTATTGGATGAGCTGTAGACCTCTACCAGAGCCTGCATATTTGTTCTGCTGCTGCGCTTGTGAAGCAGTGAAAGGACACAGTCTGCCAGGGGAGTGTTCACCAGACAGCCCTCTTATTTCTCCCATTATGTCTGGAGTGCTGGGAGGAATCTGCTACACAGAGTTAGAAACCAGTATCACACTCATCCAACAAGAGAAGTCAGGTCAGGTGGTGACCCGCCTGGTTGAGTACACATGTTATGATGCTCCAGGACCCTGGGTCAAACTATTGACCTCCCACCTGCAAAGGGAAGCTTCACAAGCAACAAAGCAGTGCTGCATCTATCTCTCTCACTCTCTTTCTTTCTCCCACTCTCTTTCCTTCTGTCTCTATCCAAAAATCAATAACTAAAGAGACAATACTTTTAAAATAAAAAGAAATAAGAGCACGGGGTGGGGGGGGCGCTGGGCGGTGATACACCTGGTTGAATGCACACATTATCATGCTTGACGACTCGTCACCCAATCTGGTCCCCTACGCCTACACTGAACTTCTCTGTTCCAGACTCTTGGAAACAGAGTTGGCAGTCAGCTGAGGTAAAGAACAAACACCTCATCACAGACCCCTGCAAGTGCCAACCCAGCTTTGACCTAGCACGTTATGATTGGGCCCTCCTCAATCGCTATCGAACAGGCCATGGCCGGTGCGCCGCCATGTTCCACCGCTGGGGAGCCAGAGACGACCCGAACTGCCCCTGCGGCTCCAGACAGACTATGACCCACATAGTCAACGACTGCCACCTCTCCAGATTCAAAGGAGGTCTCGAAACTTTACATCAGGCTCAACCTGACGCTGTTGACTGGCTACGGAAGAAGGGCAAAGGCTAGAAGAAGAATCATGCCCAAGGACCTGGGTTGGAGACCCCACTCCATAGTTTCATGAATGGTGAAGCAGGTCTGCAGGTGCCTATCTAGGTCCCTCTCCCCTCTCAGTTTCTCTCTGTTTTATCAAATAAGAACCGAGAGGGAGGAGGGGGAGGGAGGAGAGAAGAGAACCAAAAGGAAGGGTGAAGAAGTAGGTGTTTGGGGTCTCAGAGCAATAATTCTATTACTGGAGTCACATGTGCTTCATACTCAAAGGTAACCCTGCACCTGCACAGGTAACCACAGTTCTAGTCACTTGGGGAAGCCGTTATGTCAGCTGAGCCAGGGGAGCACAGTCCAAACAGATGTCCAGCTCCTGGTCTATATGTTTGTGAAGCCCCAGAATTATTTGTGGAATTAGAATTCATAGATCTCTTCAGCTCACAGATACCACTGGCTGTTTCCCAAGTCCCTGAGGTAATTTATAACAGAAGATAGAATTTCTGTCACTCTCCATAGTTGGAAAGCCAGCTAGTGAATCCATGTCTTCTGGTGGTTGGAAGGTGGTGGTGGTATACAATGAGACTGTTTACTGGGAATTTCATATACTTCCAATGATATTTTTCACATACTTTTTTTCCAATGATACAATATCACCTCTCTCTCTCTCTCTCTCTCTCTCTCTCTCTCCACATCTGTAGCAGCATCAAGAGGAGGCTGCTGGGACTGTGCTGCCTAGCATCTGACTGCACTGGGCTCATAGCCTTCTACAGAGTTGATTTAAGTTACTTTTTTTTTTTGAGATGGTAATAAATTTTTTGGAAGCATTTGTAAATGGTTAAAATGTTGTTTCTAAAACTTTGAAATAGACAAAAGGACAGGTTTTCCTATTTTTTCTTCTTTCTCTTCCTTTCCTTTTTATTTTCTTTCTTTCTTTTCTACGCTTTTTTTTTTCTACCAGAGTTATCCCTGGGGCTTGACGCTTGTACAACAAATCCACCACTCCAACACTCCCAGTGGCCATTCACCATTTTTTAATTTTATTATATCTTTTTATTAGATAGGACAGAGAGAAAAGAGAAGGAGAGAAAGGAAACCCACTTCACTGCACCTGGAACTTTCCCTCAACAGGTTTCAAGCAGGGGCTTGAACCCGCATCCCTGAGCATAGTAACATGTGCACTTAACCAGGGTGCCACCACCTGAACTCTAGGATAGGTATTCTTAGTCGTACATTGTTCTTAGCAAAGAATGCATGCAAAATTAAATCAATCCATTTTCCTTTTTATTATTTTTATTCGTGATTTAATATTGATTTACTAAATTATAAGGTAACAGGAAACATGAACAAAATTCCACACCTTTCCACTACCAGAGTTCTCTGTCCATCCCCTCCACTGGAAACTGCATATAGATTGACTGTTATTTCCCTATCTGTCTATATTTATATATATTAAAGCAACCCATTTTCAAGATTTCCTATGTAGGATATTTCTCTTTAAATGTTTATTATTTATGTGTTATTTGGTAGGCCATAGATAAATGAAGATGGAGGAGATATAGAAGGAAGGAAGGGAGACACTGGCAGACCTGCTTCACTGCTCATAAAGCTTCCACAGGTGGACACCAGGGACTTGAACCCGAGTCCTTGTGCATGACATCTTCTGGACTCAACCTCCTTGTCCCATGATGCTTCTTTCAGGAAATTTTTTTTCTTCTCCTTTCACTGAAAAGTCAGCTCCAGGGTATAGATAGATGTGCTTCACTAGGTAACAGACAACTAACAGAGACATCATGGCTTAAACAGTTAAATGTGACCATGGAACATGAATAAGTTATAGTATAACTAATTTCATAAAAATGATATGTCACAAATTAATCAGCAAGTCTTTACATAATATGAAAACATCTCAGGGAACTCAGGCATCTCAGGCAGTGGTACTCTCTGTTAAGCACATATATTACCATTAGCAAGGATCTGGGTTTGAACCCCTCTCCCCACCTGTAGGGAAAATGCTTCATGAGCAGGTCTGCCCATGTCTATCTTTCTCTCTCCCTCTCTATCTCCCTTTCCCCTCACAAGTGCTCTCTGTCCTAGCAAATAAAGTGGAAAAAATGGCCCAGTGATAACCCTGGAGGCAAACAAACATTTCTCACAGTCATTTCTCATCTCATAATGTCATGATGATCCTATTATAGTGCTTATGAATTTGTCTTATTTGTTCCACACATGTACCAGAGGATCCCATAGGCAAACTGGACAGGAAGGATCTGGGAAAGACCCAAGCATAAATGCTTTTGATTTCTCAGAAGTTGTTTCTTTCCTGTCTGTCCTCAGACCCACTCCCAGCTCCTCTGCTCTGCTTCAAGATGTAGCAGCTCCCCTGTGAACTATTTCCTTTACTCTCATACCCATTGCTTCAAGAGGGCAGAACTTCATAAATATCTGTAAGATACCATTTTATTGAGTTATGAAAACAAAAATGCATACAGGTAATTCATTTGATTACTGTATTCTGCATCACAAAGAGTTGAAATGGGGACTTAGAAATCGAAAAAAAAAATAGGTCAGATAAACAAAACTTTTTTTTTCCATATCTGAGGCTTATACATGTTTGATTTTACAACTTCTGGATGCTTTTAAAAATTTTATTCTTTTATTTTTATTATCTTTAAACAGGGGAGAGCATGAAAGCAGTCCCCCCACTACCACAAATTATACAGTCGAGTTTCCCACATTTGGAGAAATCACAGGGGTCAGCACATCTGGAGTACAATAGATACACCTCGCCCTGGGAAAACCACCTTCATGATCATGTTATCTCCCCTGCCAGGTAAGTATTCCTGGGTACTTTTTTAGACCAACAGAGGGACAGAGTCACCATAACCTCAGAGCTTCCTCCAGTTCCATTATAACCTCCATGTTATAACCTCCAGTTCCATTATAACCATTATAAGCTCCATTATAAGCTTCCTCCAGTTCCATTATAAACTCCACTTGGGGTTCCAGTCTGGCCCACTAACTCAGCAAGACACACACCTCATGCAGGTTCCTTCCCTCTCCATCAGTAGGAAGCCACATTCAGTCACCCCAAAATTAGGCACATACTTTTCTTAAAAATATGTTCATATGGGTTTGACATCTGCTTTTGGATTGTTAGTGTCTAGGAATTTCTATGTAGAGAAGAGTATATTCATAATGTATAGAAAATAGAAATAGAAATGAATTCAATTACAAAGATGACTAAGGCAAGTATAAATCTATGAGATTACATCAAATTAAAAACTTCTTCTCAGCAAAAGAAACCACTACCTAAACCAAGAGACCCCTCACAGAATGGGAGAAGACATTTACATGTCATACATCAGACAAGAGGCTAATAACCAAAACATATAAAGAGCTTGCCAAACTTAACAACCAGAAAAAAATTTAACCCATCCAAAAATGAGAAGAGGACATGGACAGAATATTCACCACAGAAGAGATCCAAAAGACCGAGAAACACATGAAAAAATGTTCCAAGTCTTTGATTGTCAGAGAAATGCAAATAAAGACAACAATGAGATACCAACCACTTCACTCCTGTGAGAATATCATACATCAGGAAAGGTAGCAGCAACAAATGCTGGAGAGGTTGTGGGGTCAAAGGAACCCTCCTGCACTGCTGGTGGGAATGTAAATTGGTCCAACCTCTGTGGAGAGCAGTCTGTAGAACTCTCAAAAGGCTAGAAATAGACCTACCCTATGTTCCTGCAATTCTTCTCCTTGGGATATATCCTAAGGAACCCAAAACATCCATCCAAAAAAAGATTTGTGTATACCTATGTTCATAGCAGCACAATTTGTAATAGTCAAGACCTGGAAGCAACCCAGGTGTCCAACAACAGATAAGTGACTGAGCAAGTTGTGCTTTATATATACAATGGAATACTACTCAGCTATAAAAAATGGTGACTTCACCATTTTCAGCCCATCTTGAATGGAGCTTGAAGAAATCATACTAAGTAAAATAAGTCAGAAACAGAAGGATGAATAGGGGATGATCTCACTCTCAGGCAGAAGTTGAAAAACAAGATCAGAAGAGAAAACACAAGTAGAACCTGAAGTGGAGTTGGTGTATTGCACCAAAGTAAAAGACTCTGGGGTGGGTGGGGGGAAGAATACAGGTCCAAAAAGGATGACAGAGGACCTAGTGGGGGTTGTATTGCTATGTGGAAAACTGAGAAATGTTATGCATGTACAAACTGTTATATTTACTGTCAAATGTAAAACATTAATCCCCCAATAAAGAAATTAGAAAAGAAAATAGAAATAAAGATCATTTTCCTGTGTAGCATAATCAGTGCCCTTGAGATCTCTTAAGTGGCATAAGGTGACAGGTTTCTTGCTTCCCTGCCACCATGCTAGACTACTTATTTGTTCCACACGTGTACCGGAGGATCCCATAGGCAAACTAGACAGGAAGGATCTAGGAATGACCAAAGATATAACTGGCCTTTGATTTTTCAGAAGTTGTTTCATTCCTGTCTCCTCTGCTCTGCTGCAAGAGGTAGCAGCTTCTGCTGTGAACTATTTCCCCTACTCTCATACTCACTGCCTTAAGAGGGCAGAGCTCCCCAATGGAAAGTTAGAGGGATAAGACAGAGAGAAAATCAAATGTTTCTCTCCACAATCTCACCATTTCTGGGCACTGACAGTCCTCTCTGTGATTTGATGCCCCTGGAGGAGATCACATCTTCTTTGCCTGACTCCAACTTGGGGAGTGAATTTGAAGCTTGGATTCCAAGTACTTCTATTTTTATGTTTTAGTTTCATCATCACTGTCCCAACTTCCGGGTTGATTCCTCCAGTCTGAAGGCACCTTCTGTAATTGTTTCTTTCTAAGTCTCTCCTGTTCTGTGATTTGAGTTCTTGGGCACCTCTGTAATTAGTTCTTATGAAAAATTCTCTCTCCTGAACTCTATGACACAGTATCTATTTCAAAATAAGCCTTGTCAACACACCCCTTGACAGGCAAGAGAAAATTATTTTGAACAGTAGTTATTTATTTATTTATTTACTTTTTGCCTCCAGGGTTATCACCGGGGCTTGATGTTTGCACCATGAATCCACTCCTCACGGAGGCCATTTTATCCCATTTTGTTGCTCTTGTTGTTGGCATTATTGTTATTGTTGCCACTGATGTTGGTGTTGTTGTCGGATAGAACAGAGGGAAATCGAGAGAGGAGGGGAAGACAGAGAGGGGGAGAGAAAGACAGACACCTGCAGACCTGCTTCACCACCAGTGAAGTGAACCCCCTGCAAGTGGGGAGCCAGAGGCTCGAACCAGGATCCTTACCCAGTCCTTGTGCTTTGCTTTGCGCCATGTGCACTTAACCTGCTGTGCTACCACCCGAGCCCCAACAGTAGTTACAATTATGGTAACATGTGCACTAGCACCACCAACCTGACCAGTAGTAACAATTATGAAAATAAGAGTGAATAATGTGTGTGTGTGTGTTTGTGTATGCACCCACGTATTTGTCTCTCCTGTGTAGGAAAGAAATGAGACTTTGTCCCATATACATGAAGTCAGATGGCAAATGCTTCATGAACATAACAGATTCATCAAACATCAAATATGTCCACTGCTAGTGACGATGATTTTTTCATAGAAAGGGGTCTAGGAGAAGACATCTTTCTAGAGGAGGGAGTCTTCTAACAAAGGGTCAAGTGTATCCAAGAACCAATAGCAAAGGCTTCTCAGGACAAGAAGACAAAGTGCAGATTACTGATTAGTTTTGCCAACTTGAGAAGTTCCTCCCCCCCCCCCCACCATGTTCTGATATCAGACATGACTAATCGAGCCAAGATTCAATTCTGATCTGCTGTGGGTTTGTACAAGAATCTATCTCCCCAGATCCAGCATGGACATAGGAAGAGGTTCGTCAATGAATTGGAGTACATCAATTAACAGCCTGAGTCAGTTCTCCACTGGGGCCTATGGAACTACATCACTTCAATGAAATGGGATATTCCTACAAGAAATGGAACTGGAACTCACTAGTCACACACAGCCTCACTCACACCCTTTACATCCATAAGGGCTGTGAAATAATATTACTAAATTCCATTTAGATTCAGTTGACTGATAAACTCTGACCTGAAATTAGTTTTCTCTTCATTGAAAGGGAAGATTTGCTGGCATTCCAGAGGTGTTCAGTATGTATTAGCATCAAACTGAGAATATCTTCTAGTGTGATTAAAGGAGTGGGAAGGGAATTGAAAAATCAAATGAATTATCTGAATCTCATTAAAGTCAGGCTTTCTGAAACTATCTTTCAGCTGGGAAATAGCTCAGCTGGTAGAGTGTATACCTTACTTTTCATGAGGTCATGATCCATGAAGCCCTGGGTTTGACACCCAGAAACACATGGCAACACCATAGTCTGGTCCAAATGAACTCCATGGGTGATGTAGTAGTGTTGCCTTTCTTCTCTCTTTGTCTGGTTCTACCTCTGTTTATTTCCCTCTCCCTCTCTTTTTCTCTAAAGTAAAAGAATTAAAAATTGGGCCCAGCAGATGGCTCACCTGGTAGAGCACACTTGCGAACATGTAAAGAAACCCCAGTTCGAACCCTGGGCCACCATATCGGTGCACCTGCAGGGAGTCAAGTTGTACAAGTGATGTATGGTCTCTCTCTCTCTCTCTCTCTCTCTCTCACTCTCTCTCTCTCTCTCTCCACCTACTTCCCTCCCTCTCTCCCTCCCTCTTCCTCTCTTCCTCTCTACTTCTCTGCTTCTGTCTAAAGGAAGAAATAAGTCTACCAGGAGTGGTAGAGGTCAGTAGGCACTGAGTCCCAGTCACAACCCTGGTGGCAAAAAAATAAAAAGAAAAAGAAATAAAAAAGAAAAAAAGGAAAAGGAGAAAAGGGGGGGTAGAGCAGTAGCGAAACATGTTAAGCACATGTGGTGCAAAGAGCAAGGACCAGTTTAAGGACACTGGTTCGAACCCCGGCTCCCCACCTGCAGGGGGGTCGCTTCCCAGGCAGTGAAACAGGTCTACAGGTGTCTATCTTTCTCTCTACCCTCTCTGTTTTCCCCTCCTCTCTCCATCTCTCTCTGTCCTATCCAATAATAACAACATCAATAACAACAATAATAATAACCACAACAAAGATAAAACAAGGGCAACAAAAAGGGGAAAAATATAGCCTCCAGGAGCAGTGGATTCATGGTGCTGGCACTGATAGACCCAAAGATAACCCTGGAGGCAAAAACAAACAAACAAACAAAAATAACCAAGTAAGATTGTCCTGGGGAAAGTCATTCCCTGGCATTGTAATAAACAAACAAACAGTGTCCTCTTCCAGTAGAAGTATGAGCTCTTGATTTAATGCATTGTATTTATCTCTGGAGATCCAGTAATGGGACCTGTGTCCTCTCTCTGATAAGGATGGATCCTTCCACTAAAAGACAAATGGCACCATTTTAACAACTCAAGAGTGACCAACTGATGACTATCAAGTGATCCTATCAAAAGCTATTGTTTCTGAAATATACACATTAACTAAGCCTTTTCACAGAAGTTGGACAGCCTTGCCTTTGGATAACATAAAAGGATGCAGTTCGTAGTGGACGTTGTGTATAGTTTTTATGACATTCAATTTTTTTTCATAAAGTCTATCCAGAAATGGAGAGACCTTACAGATAGGACCCAAACTGTAATTCTGATGGCTCCCCCACTTCCCCAGGTCTGCTGGGCCCAGGCAATGCTTATTGACCATGAGCCATCACCCAGGCAGGTATCTCCTATCTAGAGTAAATGAGCACTAAGCAATAGTAACTCTCTTACTTTGTCCTCTGGTTTGTAGTCATTTTCCTTTTTTTCATATCGTTTTTCCCCACACATGTATCCCTAGAATAAGGTTAGAAAAATTATAATTTCAGTTGAAGGAATTTCTTAAAATGAAGTGTTTTGAAGTGATGTTTAATCAAATAGCAGCAATTTCCTTATAATTTATACACCACCCTAGACTAGGGATGGGGACTCTCTGCTTGGGATTTTCCTTTTTATGTGTCATATTGACATCTGATAATGGGATAAAGAATTGAAAGGCATAATTTTCTGTCTATGAATAAGAGGGGAAAAGTAAAGTAGTCTCCATTTTAATGCAACCTGCTACCACTATATAAGTTTCTAGAGAAAACTGTAAACCAATCAAACAGAAATCCTTGACCCTCTTAATCCCAGGTAAATTTTAGTCCAATAACTATTTTCCCAGGGCACACAGAAACCCGGAGATTATGTGTGTCTGTCATATCCAGTTATGGTAAACTAGTAATTTCCAGAAAGTCCTATGGTCTCACAAAAGTCATCCTCTGGACTTTGAGTGAGAGGTTCCAGACTCCATCTTCAGATGTCTGGATGAAGTAGCATCTCAGATCTATGGAATGCATGTGTGAAGGTTCCTGAACTCTGACTCAACTACTAAGACCAGTTCCACATTGGACTTTATCTTCTTGACAAAAAAAAAACAAAAAAAACTTGTGGCAGCACTGAACTTGCAAATGCAGAATACAATATGCAGAATACATTATGCAGAATACATTATGCAGAATACAATATGCAGAATACAATATGCAGAATACGACAGGTGGTGCTTTCCCTTAGTCTCAATTTTGGAATTTAGATGTTCAGAGAAATTACTCACAAAAGTCAGTTTATAGTTGTGTTATGTTTTCAAAATACCATGAAGGAATACTCTTAGTCCATTGGGGGGAAACTAATTAGAAGGGGATGTGTAAAAATACAGACTTGTGGGGGGTTAAGCATACATAGTACTAAGGATGCAAGAAGGATCCCAGTTCGAGTCCCCAGCTCTCCTCCACTTGCAAGGGGGTTGCTTGACAAGCAATGAAGCACATCTGCAGGTGTTTATCCTTCTACCTTCTTTTCTATTTTCCCCTCCCTTCTCAATTTCTTTCTGTCCTATCCAATGCCCTTCCTTCTCAATTCCTTTCTGTCCTATCCAATGGAAAAAGAAAAGATGGCCTCCAGGAGCAGTGAATTTGTAGTGCTGGCACAGAGCCCCGACAATAACCCTGGAGGCAAAATAAATAAATACTTCCAGGTATATTACATCAAAGTAAAGGATTCTGGGGCAGGGCGGTGTGGGGGAAGTGTTCAGGTCCTGAAACATGATGGCAGAGGACGAACTAGGTGGGGGTTTAGAGTGTGATGTAGAAAACTAAAAAGTGTTATACATGTACTGACTACTGTTTTTTACTGTGGACCATAAACCATTTAGCTCCCCAATAAAGGGAAAAAAATACAGACTTCCCATCTTCTCTTTTAGAGAAATGCCCAGTGGTGAGTCGTGGGGACCTGAGGCCCCCCGATGTGCAGGG
Organism: Erinaceus europaeus; assembly: GCF_950295315.1. Lineage (NCBI taxonomy): Eukaryota > Metazoa > Chordata > Mammalia > Eulipotyphla > Erinaceidae > Erinaceus > Erinaceus europaeus. The sequence goes on from NC_080167.1 coordinate 19,631,050, forward strand.
GACATCTCCCAGTATTCACTTTGATCACCAACACTGGTGGCCAATTCACACCAACAATTACGATGTGTCCTTTCTTGTGCATTGGATTGACCTTCTCGTGGTGCATCCCGTGAGTACCCACCCATTTATTGGGGAAACTGACGATCCTTCCTAGCCGACTGAATCCACATGGATCCCAGTCACTTTCAAAGCCAGCAACAAGCAGACATCAGGCTCAACCTGACACTGTTGACTGGCTACGGAAGAAGGGCAAACGCTAGAAGAAGAAGGAGGAAAGTTAAAAAATATTTTTGGAATCTCTGTCTTTATACAAGTGCAAAGGACCAGTTAATTCTAGAGGAATGGGAGGGCCCATATTGACTTTGGAAAAGATTTAAAGTACAAGTAAAACAGTGTGAGCCTCAGAAAACTTCCCAGTATGTTTTGCTCTTGCATACCACCCACCTGGCCCTGTAGGCTGTTCTAATTTTTGTCAACTGCTTTTTCTAGGAAAATGAACCTGGCAACCTTGTCCACCCAGTGAAAAAGACAAACCATGCTTGAAGCCTAGTGAGAAGACACGCCATCAAATTCCCTAGGCACACATATGGTGGAGAGTACAAGGTCACATGAAGGTCAAGTTTAGTCCTAGCCTGCTTTTGTAATCTTGACCAAATTAATCAAGTCTTTAAAGATAATTGTTTATTTATTTACTATTGGATAAAGACAGAAATCAAGAGGGGAGGGGAAGGTAGAGTGGGAGAGAGACATCTACAGCCCTGCTTCCCCATTTATGAAGCTTTCCCCCTGCAGGTGAGGATCAAGGGCTAGAACCGGGGTACTTGTGCACTGTTATACGAGCACTTAACCAGTTTCATCACCTTTTGGCCCCAGGGAAATTGTTTTATGTGAATACATTTTTTTCCTCTTTTATTAGAACACTAATCAATTAGCTCTGTGCAGAGACTGAATATGGAATATGATGGAAGAGGTGTTTCGGGGGATTGAACCTAGGCCTTCAGACCCTCAAGTGTTGGAGTTTGCATAACCATTATGCTACCTACTCCCATGCAAATACAATATTGGAAGGTCATAGGATCACAGAGCAAGCTAAAAATGGCAGCTGTCTCCTTGTGCAGTTTGGTTCATCTGGTCTGTCCTTTGTCTCAACTCTGAAGAAAGTGTGTGAGTTTCCACAGTTTGATTATTTGACTGACGTCTTTATCCCATCACATTTATTGATGAGCATTAAGGAGGAAATTTAAAGTCGGGCAAAAATGAAACCCCTTCTTTTACTAATGAGAGACATCTGTTTATTCCTTAATTTTTGTAAATGTGCATTTGTTTAATAGGCAAGATTTTACTTTTATTTTATTTTTTTAATGCAAAGCAAGGGTGCTGTGACTTTGAGAAGTCTATCAGAGTCATGACCAGTTTTTGTCAATAAAAAGTTTAATAAAACAGATGCTATTCACAGAGAGGAAGAAGATTGATAGTGGAAGAAGCAGGCTTAGGAAAAAAAGAATGTGTTAGGAGCTAAGAAAAAATGTGTCCTATAGAATAGCAGAATGATCTCCTCTGTTAATGACAAGGCCCTGGCCCCCAGACCCAGTGAATATGTTCCCTTTCATAAGAAGTGGAACTTTGCATGTGTCATTATTATAAGACTCTTGAGATGGGCCATTTTGGTTCACCCAGGGAGGACCAATATTCACAAAGCCCCACTATTATCAAATAAAATAATAAAAATTTTTAAAATAAAAATATATTTCCTGATCCCTGGTTATAAAAAAAAAACTCTCATCAACTCTACATTCAAATCTGTTTCGAAGAATATCTAATTGAAGTTACTCAAATGATTTAATGTAAAATTAAACTTTTAAATATTGATTTACTTATTTATTTATGAGAAGGATAGGAGGAGAGAGAAAGGACCAGACATCACTCTGATACATCTGCTGCTGGGGATTGAACTCAGGACCCCATGCTTGAGAGTCCAACCCTTTATCCACTGTGCCATTTCCTGGACCACAGAAATGAAATGATTAACATGTGACTAAATCTCCTTAAGATTGAATTTAACCATGCTTAGTAGCTTTTCTCCCCTTAGCATTTTCAGTACCCAACTCAGAGGAAATCTGAGAGAATTAGAGAGTTAATTATTCCTTGTGTCTCCTGATCATAGGTGTGTAACTTTGTGTGCATCTGTGAACTCGTGTTCAAAATATCAACTGGATGCCTAGGCATACACTGCTTTCTATGCAAATGATAACAGAAATCAAGTCAGCATCTTCATCAGTACTTCATTAGCCACTGCCATCCCTTAATCAGGTACCCTCTAGTTCTTCACCTCCTTCCTACCTTTGTGGAGGGCCCGATATCGATATCATGGGTTGTTTCCCCCTTCCTATTCCCCTTCTTTAGCCCACATGGACAGGAGGGATCCAGAAGCACAAGGAATGATCATCACTTCCTGAAAAGTTCTCCCAGTCATTCAGCACTGACTAGAGTCCATCTCTATGCAACTGCTCGCATCTTCATAATCCTCTTCCTAAAATGGCTACCAGAATGCCAACCCTGGGGAAGAGCTGGATTAAACATTCAAAGTTTGTTTATTATGCCCCCAAGGTTAGCTTGCACAAGGAATCCACTGCTCCTGGTGGTGCCTCCCCTCCCCTCCCCTCTCCTTCCCTCCCCTCTCCTCCCCTCCCCTCTCCTCCCCTCCCCTCTCCTCTCCTCTTTAAAAATATTTTATTTATTTTAATGATATATATATGCATATGCATATATATATATATATATATATATATATATATAGAGAGAGAGAGAGAGAGAGAGAGATGCCAGAGCTGCTCAGTTCTGATTTATGGTGATTTGAGGACTGAACCTAAACCCTCAGAGCTTCAGGTACAAAGTATTTCACATAACCATATGTTATCTCCCCAGTTTGCTCCTTCTCTCCCTCCCTTCTTTTCTCTCTCTCTCTCTTTCTTTCTTTCTTTCTTTCTCTTTCTTTTCTTTTTATTTCCCCCCCTCTTTTCTTTATACAAGCAGAGAGAAATTGAATGGAAAAGGGAAAGCAGAGAGGGAGAGAGAAAAGAGATACCTGCAGCACTACTTTATCAGTCAAGAAGCTTCCACCTCCACCCCCCTCCACAAACACATACTCTCCAGCATATGACACGACTTGAACGAACATAGTAATGAGTGAGCTCTACTGGATGCCCCACCACCCTGACCCAAACATTCAAACTTTCAATTTTATAACCCTTTCATTTCCAAGAGATTTTCTTTTTGGCTCATAGAGCTAAATTTGTCCATTCATTCATTCACTCATTCATTCATTCACAGTTCATCTGGTAATTCACATATGTGAAGATACCAATTCCACACTTGTCTTCAGTAAAAGCATATTTGGGTTCAAGGATCATAAGATAGTCCCTGGTCTCTGGATGGCCTAAGACATTTGAAGAGATACAACATCTGCCCTATTCACCTCTCTATCTTACAAATAACTAAGTATAGTTGCTAAGAGCCAGTCTTTGACGTTTGAAAGGAAAATAGCATCCTATCCCTTAGATCTATGTTCTATGCTTCAGAAACCAAAGACTAATCCTCTCCTGCTCTCGATCCCTCAATATTGGGACACCTTGAACTATTAGGGAATTAGTTTCTCGGGCTATCTGTGTTGCAAGAGCTGAATATCTACCCAGTTCCTCCTCTTCATCAGAGCAACTGGTTAAATAAATGTGCCCCATTCAGCTGGATATTTGACTCAATTTTTTTTCACCCAAGATCTGTAGACATTGACTATATATACCACCCCATAATTTAATGATATTTTGAAGGGTAATCCAAAGGATTACTTAGTACCTATTCTATGTGTGGCTTCGTGCTTGGGACTAGATACCCAGAGAAGAGTCAATTCTCAACAGTCTAAGATTCAGAGATGTCCATGCAGATGAAAGTCCCTCCCATTTGAAAAATCCACTCTGTTTGAGAATATAACTGATTTTTCCCTCCCCTAGAGTGAATTCCCTACAAATATTTCTTTATTTCTAGAAATTTCTCATTAGAAGCACTATAGTGGGATTCAGGCGGTAACACAGCAGGTTAAGCGCACGTGGCACAAAGCACAAGGACCTGTAAAGATACCTGTTCAAGCCCCCAGCTCCCCACCTGCAGAGGAGTCACTTCACACACAGTGAAGCAGGTCTGCAGGTGGCTATCTTTCTATCCCCCTCTCTGTTTTCCCTCCTCTCTCCATTTCTCTCTGTCTTATCCAACAATGATGACATCAATATCAACAACAATAAATAAAAAACAATGGCAGCAAAAGAGAATAAATAATTTTTTTTAAAGGAAGCACTATAGTAGTTAAAAAGCTAAAGAATTCAATGGTCTTTGGCTGGAACTTAACAAATGGGAGGTTTATTATAATGCAGATTGTTTGGATATATAAAAATCATGGTAGCAAAATAGCCATGAGTCTTTAAGCTAGTTACCAGCATTTGGCTACATGTGGTCAGTTTTTTTTCTTTTTATTTTATTATTAATTTTTTTCTGCTTCCAGGGTTATTACTGGGGCTCAGTGCCTGCACTATGAAACTACTATTCCTGGAGGCCTTTTTTTTTTTTCACATTTATGTATAGGCCAGGGAGAAACTGAGAGAAAAGGGCAGGAGAGGAAGATAGGAAATGAGAGAAAAAGATAGATTACCTGCAGACCTGAATCTAGCCCCTACAGATGGGAAGCCCAGGGGCTTGAACCAGGTTCCTTGTGCTGGTTCTTACATTTCATACTATGTACTTAATCAGTGCACCACCACTCAGCTCCTCTATTCATGTCTTTGTCTCTCTATATCTGAGAAAAAAAATTAAGCCCAGAATGGAATAGAGATAGCAAAAAATAAACCAGCCATCATTACAAAAGTATGAACCACAGGTCTTAGATTCTATATTATATTCATTCCATTATAAATTTCCTTTCTTTGTCTTCCACCAGAGAGTTCTTGGGATGAGTCTTTATGTTTAAACTCTCACTAGCATTCTTATGTCTTGCAAACCTCCCTTCTTGCATGAAGCCATTTTTATTTATTTATTTATTTTGCCTCCAGGGTTATGATATGGACTTGGTGCCAGTACTATGAATGCACCGCTACTGGTGGCTTTTATTTTTCTCCATTTTTTTTTCTATCTCCACTCAGTGTTTTGAATTTTGGTCTTCATGCAACAGAAAACCTATAAAGGTGGTTGTTCTTGAGAAGTCACTGTTTTGGACCCTTGAAAGGAATATCCAACCCTACTAAATAAACCCAATTAAAATAAATGATTTAGTAAGCACAGTAAAAGTTGTTAGTTCTGCAACAAAGATGAGACAGTGAATGGGTTACTAGCCTTCTCTGGATGTTGTTTGTTCTTATTTATAGATGTGGGAAGGGAATTAATATAATGCTGGTTAGCCTCTTGAAAATAATAACAAAAGTTTTCACAACTTTACCAAAAAAAAAAAAAATCACACTTCATTTGAATTGGCTCTCTTTTTTCTGCTTTTATATCTTCTTTTTATTATTTATCTCTTAAGAACATATGTCTCTTTGTATATGTGTAAACCCCTGGGGAAACAATTTAGGAGTTTGCATGCTACAACATATTTGGGCTGGAGTTCATGCAATATTTATTTTGCATGTAACATAGCATCCACAAAAATAACATCAATGGGGAGTCAGGCAGTAGCGCAAAAGTGCAGGTGGTGCAAAGCACAAGGACCAGATTAAGGATACTGGTTCGAGCCCCTGGCCCCCCACCTGCAGGGAAGTCACTTCACAGGCAGTGAAGCAGGTCTGCAGCTGTCTATCTTTCTCTCCCCCTCTGTCTTCCCCTCCTCTCTCCATTTCTCTCTGTCCTATCCAATAACAACTACAGATATCAACAATAACTACAACAATAAAACAACAAGGACAACAAAAGGGAATAAATAAATTTTTAAAATAACATCAATGGTCTGGGAGGTTGCACAATGATGAGAGCACTGGACTTGCTAGTATGAAATTCCTGATTCAATCCCAGGCATTGCATGTACCAGAACTATGCTCTGATATATATTAGTATCAAATCTGGGCTTAGTATAAAAAGCTCTATAGTGTTAGACAGAGGGGCTGATTAAGTGATGAGTGACAGATGACTGACTGTCCACTCCAGGAGAAACATGTAGCTCTCTATTGTAGGCAAGACTATTGACAATGATAGAGTAAGACAAGAAAACTACCAGCTGCTCTATTTTATCAGAGATCTGTGCCTTTACTGGTCTCACATAAGTGATTTAAACTCCAAATTGTCATCAATTCATGAGATAGGTGGGAAGGCCCACTAAGAAGTTAATTATATCATCTGGCCCATTAGTTGGCATTATCTGAACTGGTTTCCTAGTTGTATCCAAGAAGTCTGTCCAGGGTGAATGTCATTGTCATACATTTGGGGGAATAACTGACTCATTTCATTTAGAATCTCTCTTGACTTTGTCAATTGGGGAATCAGCAGAGGTGTGGTTAGCACTTTGGGAAGGAGAAAAACAACTGTTGTCCTTATCTTGCTCACTTACAAGTATTAGAAAAGTGGGAGACTTATCTGTGAACTCTTACTAAAAGAGATGCCATGTACAGTGGTTAAGGTTGTTCACTGAGTAAAAATAGCCAGGTGAGGAGGGAAAGTCACAGTTAAAATTGAGCATTCACTCCATATGATTGATTAAAAGTGATTTCAAATTTTTTGCATCTCCTGTTTAGATAGGTAGATTCTATATGTCTCTGAGTCTTAAGTCTTGGTTGGCTCAGCCTCTTTGACTATAATATAAGGCAGAAAATGATTTTCTGTTATCTTTCTGCCTTGTCTTCCTGCTCCCTTCTTATCTTACATCCTCTTCTTCTCCTTCACCATCGACCTTGCTATCCTTTCTTTCTCTTCTTCTCCCTCTCACCTGAGACATAATGGACTATTCTGGTGTCCAGAGTAGGCTGGTGTATGACCCAGTTCTATCTCTCTTACCACTGAACACCCATCCTGGTCATATTCCTATTTCCTCCTCTCTCATCTCTTTTCCCTTGCATGCCAATATCCTAAATATAAATTAAATCTCTTCTACTTTAGTGGCATTTAGGGGGAACAACTAAAAATAAAAGATTATGTTCCCACTGCCACTTTTACTGAATTCTTCCCAAATTATCCTGTATTCAAAAAATAAATTCCTGAATAACTTAAATTTATATTGACAGCATTATAACTGTGTACAAAATTCACAATATCTATAAGATTTAGTTCACTTATGAGTTAATTTTAGCACTGTGGATTTACTGCAAGTCTCTTGATTAGCCCAGAATGCTAAATTCTCTCACACTTAATGCTGTCTATTTAGTAATGTGAAAACATTAAGGTCACCTTTCCCCCAAAGTGAGCACAGTTGGAATGAATGGCTAGGTGTGTGTGTGTGTGTGTGTGTGTGTGTGTGTGTGTGTGTGTGTGTGTGTGTGTGTGTGGTCTGTGGTCTCCAAATATGGGGTGTTTGTGTGTGTGTGTGTGTGCATGTGTGTACAAAAATTAAAAAATATAAAGAGCAAACAACAAAATACTATCCTATTGCATTTTCTGCTCCTTCCCAACTTGCTCCCTGTCCTTCACTCTGCAGCTAAGCTTCAATAGCTCAGGCAGCGACATAGTTAGATCTCCAGACTTCTGAAACGAATAAAGTGAAGATCAGAGCAGGTTTACAAAGTACATTTCCTTCTGAATCTGCATTGAATAGATGGCCTTCTTGGTCAATCTGATGGCAATTAATCCAAAGATCTCAACATGCTTACACCTTGTGATGATTTATGATGTCAACTAGAAATAAGATCTGCATGCTTCAAAGTAGAATCCACTTGGCAAGGAAATAAAAGAACGCACTGGACATATGCCTGGCAAACAAAACATACTATTTTATTACATGTCCTAAGAAATGCTAGTTTCTAGTATAATTTGAAAACTTAATCTTCGATGCATTCCACATAAGTGATGGTGGTATTTTTTTATATTGACAGATAGCAAAAACAACTATCTTTGTTGTGTTTTTTTTTAATTATACCTTTAAGTTGTTATATTTTACAAAAATAATAGGAGTGAAAGATACAGAAAATGTACCGAAGTGGGGAAAACTTGCCATTAGGTGTGGATGATTCAGCTGTGGGGATATTATTACAAGCTTCTTTGATTTGATATTCAGTACTCAATTCTTTTGTTAATCACATTGCTTCATTCCAGCACCTTTATTCTCCTAACATCATAACCTGAACTTTATTTTTTTCTAAGAATCACTTTCAATTCTTCACTTAGAAAGTCTCAGCTTTATTTCAGTTTCACAATGACTGCACACTTGGTGTCACAAGAAATCCCAGAAAACTAAACGGAGTTAACAAAATCACACACAAAGAAGACTAATTGCCATAGATCTGGATGCCATGGGCCAAACCTTGAGATGAGCAAGCCTCAGAAAGTAGGGTCTGCACAAATGATCCGTGTTTGTGATGTCAAACATCTGGGTACTTGCAAACTTTCTCAAGCTGGGATTGGTAAATTAGACCAACCATCTGGCTGTTTGGATGAAATTTACACTATTCATATGCTATACATTTTAGGAGTGTCAGAGACAATCTTCAGTCCTGCTGACTTCCCAGGTTCTTAGAAACAGTGAGAAAATGATACAGAAAATTAGATGATATTTTGAAAATTGCAGTGGTGGGTCCCTTATTACACTGCAGTTTGCCTGTGCCTTATAATTCTAGAACTCTTTTCTGGATCTTAGCTTTCGTATTTAACTCATTCCAGGATACAAGTTGTTTCCTAAAGTTCTCATGTAGTGAATTAGTGATTCCATCTTATAATTATAGCCTTGAAGTTTCACACTGCACCCTCAATTCTGGGCTCTGGATAAAATTTCATATTTTTTTTCTTTCATTGAATAATCTGGTTTAACCAGTGGGCTCTGTACCCCTATTCCACCAGCACCAGGACTGAAGCATTTGTCACCAGGAATCTTTTCTTTTTTAAATTTATAAAATGGAAATATTGAGAAGACCATAGGATGATGGGGGTACAACTCCACACAATTCCCACCAGCAGAACCTCCCATCCACCCCCAGGGATGAACCACTGTCTTCTGGTGAGAACAGGATTTGAACCTGAAGCTCTGTCTGCTTCACAACCCATGTGCAAAGCCACAGGTCAGCACTCTAGGAATCTTGTTTTTATATCATTGAAAGGCAAGGAAATCTGGAAAACACTAGAAGAAGGCAGGCACTATTTCTTTTATCTGAGAAAGAAGAGGAAATAAAGAAACACACCTGAAAGTAGTAATAGGTGTAGAGATGGCATAGAAAGGAAGTGAAGACAGGACCATTGAAAACAATGAGGGGGATATATATATATTTCATATATATATATATATATGAAAGAGAGAGTGTGTGTTGAAGAGTTAGCCCATATTAGTAAGCTTGAGAGAACTAGAGGGGATGGGTACACAGAACTCTGGTAGTAGGAATCTTATGGAATTATACCTCTATTATTCTACAATTTTTGTGAATCAATATTAAATCAATAATAAAAAATAAATAGGGGACTGGGTGGTGGCACACCCGTTAAGCAACATAGTACTAACTGCAAGGACCCGGTTTGTTCCCCCACTGCCTCCCCCACCTGCAGGAGTGGGAACACTTCACAAGCCATCCAACAGGTCTGTGGGAATCTATCTCTCTCTCTCCATCTCTATCTCCCTCTCTTCTCTCAATTTCTCTCTGTCCTGCCAATAGATGGGAAAGAAAAATGGCATCCGAGAGCAGTGGATTCTTAGTGCCAGCACAGAGTCTCAGCAATAAGCTTGGAGGCAAAGATAAATTAAATAAATAAATGAAAAACTAGTTTTGGAGATCATCCCTTCAGTTTCTAGAAAATGTACTTTAGAATGTCACCAGGCACAGAATCCTGTGTTCCTTCTTTAGAACACACTATGGGACTCAGGATGGCAGGACTCCAAAGTCATGGCAGATGGACACTGAGACTGGGTGACCCTCTCCCTAATTTTAAGCTAGAAACAGAAGATTTTTCCCTCTTAGAATATTCACTGTGTGTGTGAGCCTGCGAGTTGAGCTTTGTTTCTGCAATCCTACTCAGAAACTAGACATTATTTCCGTTATGCAGTTAGTATTGACTTTGCTTCCCACTTCTGTGTTTCCAATCAGCCTTTGAGTGTATCTGTATGTCTTTGCATACCATGACCATAGGTGACAATGGATGGGGGGAAGGTACAAAGCCATTTCTGAGTGAGAAAGTAAAAGAAAATGACTTCTCTAGAATGCTGTAGTCTCTAGAAGAGCAAATGTGTCTTTGAATAATAGCAGGAGAATATTGAGTCTTGTTGAAAATAGATAATCCTTTTATGCATCCTGCATTATCTTAACAGGTCTTTGAATGGCACCACTTTGTTTCATGGTCACATTTGATATCCTTCCAAAGTGAATTCTTCCTTTTTGATCGCTGAAGCAGTTCAGAAGTGGACGCCCCTCTGTGTGTCTTGAAGGACAGAGCTCCTCAAGACCTGCAGCTTTGATTTGTGGAGTATTTCAAGCTGAATTCAGTCAGGCCCTGCAGATTCATGAGAAATGTTATCGCTGCCTTTCTACCTTAAGAGAATGAAATTGGGAGTCAAGCGGTAGAGCAGCGGGCTAAGCGCAGGTGGCACAAAGTGCAAAGACTGGCTTAAGGATCCTGGTTCAAGCCCACCGGATCCCCACCTGCAGGGGAGTCGCTTCACAAACTGTGAAGCAGGTCTGCATGCATCTATCTTTCTCTCCTCTCTGTCCTCTCTCCATTTCTCTCTGTCCTATCCAAAAATGACATCAAGAATAACAACAGTAACTACAACAACAAAGCAACAAGGGCAACAAAAGGGAATAAATAAATAAATAAATAAATAAATAAATAATGAAATTTGGGTCTCACTAAAACTAAGGTACATTTCTATCTGCAAAACCTACCTATGTGCTGGAACAAACCTCCAGTTACAGAGCCTCTGATCTTTGTCATATGTCTCTCTTCTAATCAAGTAAGTTTCTCTCCTCTCTCCATTCTTTATCTCAAGATATATAACCCCTATTTTTCCTCATATTCTTTGGAGTCCATATGCCTATCAATTCCCCTTAAGAAACTGAGCTTGGGGGCTGGACGGTAGGTTGCCAGGAGCCATTTCTCTGCTTGATAGATGATAAGCTTTGAAACAATGGAAGCCCTCGAGACAAGTGTTAATTCCCCCCTGGGCAGGCCATTTCCCCTCAGGTAAACCATTTATCAGTAATTAAGTGAGTCAACACACAGTTGTGGTGATAAACATGGTTTCTGCCATTGTTTGTTGCAAGGAACATTCCACTTTGAAATTTGCTCCCCCTCCTCCCCCTCTAGCATTCCCTCTCCTTCCCCAAAGCCTTATAATGCCTGTGAACACAATAAAATTTTGCAGCTTGATCAGAAACTTGTCTTGCTGTCGTTCTTTCGTGTCTCTTGTCCCTATCATTCCAGGTATTTTAGGTTCCTAGCCCCTGTTCACTGCCCTGCTGGTCGGGGCAGTGGGTAGCACAGTGAGTTAAACACACATAATACAAAGTGCAAGGATTGGTGTAAGGATCCGGATTCAACCCCTGGCTCCCCACTGCAGGGGAGTCACTTCACAAGTGGTGAAGCAGGTCTTTCTCTTCCCCTCTCTGTCTTCTCCTCCTCTCTCAATTTTCTCTGTCCTATCCAGTAATAAGAAAGGTAATGGCAACAAGATGGAAAAAAAAATGGTCTCCAGGAGCAGTGGATTGGTAGTACAGGCACTGAGCCCAAACAATAACTCTGGAGGCCAAAAAAAAAAAAAAAAATGAACTTGGTCTTTTTCTGCTGCTAATCTGATGTTAATTCAAGTTTATTTAACCAGTCCTAGAAGGGCCCAGTGGGATAAGGGCAATTTTCTTCTTTTCAGAATGTGTGTTTCTATGTGAACAGTCATGGGCATTAATTACTTATTTGAATTTGTGTGCACACAGTATTGGTCTATGGAACTACTCCTTTTAAAAATATTTATTTATTTTGGATAGAGACAGATAAATTGAAAGGGAGACTAAGAGGAAGAGAGAGAGAGAGAAAGACAGAAAGAGATACCTGCATTACTGTTTCATCATTTGTGAAGCTTTCCCCTGAGCTGGGGACCAGGTAACTAAAACTGGATCCCCGTACATTGCTATGTGTGCATGCACTCGATCAGTTGCACCACTGCCCTGCCCCTGGAACTACTTCTTAAACCAATCTATTCACTTCTGCATGACGTCCTAGTGAACATCTCCTGAAAATATTTTAGTGGCCTGAGATACGGCTTACGTAGTTGAGAACACACTTTACCATACTCGAGGACCTGGGTCCGAGCCCCTAGTTACCATTTGAGAGCACCAATATGTGGGGGAAAGCTTCACAATGGTTGAGTGGGCTGTGGTGATATTCCTTTATTCTCCCCCCACCCTAAATTTGTCTCTCTTCTATTTAAAAGAAGAAGAAGGAGAAGGAGAGGGGGAAGGGAAAGGGGAAGGAGTAGAGGTAAAAGAAGTTACATGGAGAAGAAGAAAACTTGCTAGTCACAGTGATAACCCCACCCACTCAAAAAATAAGTAAATGTCTTTCTGGTTATCTCTACTATCCATTTTCATTGTTGACCTCAGAGAGCTCTTTTGCATGGCATATCTATTTGTGCAGCTCTTGCTTTGCAAACAGATACAAACTCATCTATAAAGCAAAGGGGGCATGTGACTCCTTTCTAGGTTATTTGTGTCTACATGGCATGGCCCGGCTCCGAGAGGCAGGATGGCAAAACCATGGTGGAAGGATTCTGACTCCAGATGCTCCCCTTGATTCCCAGCTTGATCAATTGGCTTGTCACTCATGTGGACCTGAGAAGGTGCGGTTAGCACAGCTTGACCACAGAAAGTGCCCACTCAATATTTGTTTCATAAATAACTAAAGTCAGGCAGCTGGTGTACAGTAAGATGACATCAATGTTGGACTCCACGGGACTCTGATTTTCTGGTTTTGTTAGATTTTCTGTCATGTGCCAGAGTTTCACTGTTTTAGGTCAACTTTTTTCAGAGAAAGAGACATCACAGCACCAAAGTTTCTTCACTGCCTTGGGGACCAGGTCTAGATTCTAAGTCATATACGTGGCAAAGCAGTCACATTTCTCAAGTATTTCTGTCTTCTCAAAGCACATGAGCAGCTCATATCTTCTAAGACTTTTTTTTTTTTTTACCCCTCTGGAAGTTAGCACTAGGGCTCAGTGTCTACACTAAGAACCCACTGCTTCTGGAGGGCACATTTTCATTTCATTGGATAGAACAGAGAGAGAAGTTGAGAGAGGAGGGGGAGATAACGAGGGAGAGAGAAAGACACATGCAGACTTGCTTCATAGCTTGTGAAGCTTCCCCCATGCCTGTGGGGAGCAGGGGGCTCTGGCCTTTGTGTAGGTCCTTGTACTTAGTACTATGTGTGCTTAGTACTACGTATGTTTAGTACTATGTGTGCTTAGTACTATGTACGTTTAATACTATGTGTGCTTAGTACTATGTACGTTTAGTACTATGTGTGCTTAGTAACCAGATGCACCTCTGCCCACCCCCCTCCATTTTTAAAATAACTTAGTTATAATTATAGACAAGAAGATCAGTGATTAAATTCTTCCATGCCAGAAATCTCTCCATTGTCTGTTTGTTCAGGAATGCTTATTCATTCATTAGGCAGAATCCCTCAGTTCTCTTCTAGAGAAGTTTTCATTGATCAGCCTCAGTGATCATTGATCAGAACTCAGCCTCATTGATCAGAACTCCCCAGACATATGTGTCACTTGGAATTGACTGGTTGATGACTCGGGATTGGTTACTCAGCTTCCCACATAACACCTTCTGTAGCATATACACAGAGCTTCTCTTTTTCCTGGAAAGCTATGTTTGTTGTTTACAGTAATTGACCTCTCTAAATGAAGAGGCCTCTTATGGTTTGTGAGGTTGCACCGTGGATGGAGCATTGGACACTAAAGCATGAGGTCCTGAGTTCAATCCCCGGCAGCACATGTACCAGAATAATGTCTGGCTCTTTCTCGCTCCTCCTATTTTTCCCATTAATAAGTAAATAAAATCTTAAAAAAAAAAGTGGGGGCCAGGTGGTGGCAAATCTGGTTGAGTGCACGCACATGTTACAGTGCACAAGAACCCAGGTTTGAGCCCCTGGTCCCCACCTGCAGGGGGAAAGTTTCACAAGTGGTGAAGCAGTGCTGTAGGTGTCTCTCTGTCTCTCTCCCTCTCAATCATAACCTTCCCTCTCAATTTCTGACTGTTTCTATCTAACAAATAAAGATATAATTTTTTTTAAAAAAAGGCCTGGTAATTAACTCACACAGGTAATTAACTCACTGGTAATTAACTCACACAGGTACAAATGCTACAGTGCATTTTAGGGTCAAGTGCTAGATTCTCCTGTGGCCTTTGCATCATTTCTTCAAGAAAAAAAAAAGATTCACATTATGAGAGAGGCTGCTGACAGTTTCATCCTGTCCTTTTAATTTGTTGGAGAAGGACTCTTTCCTCTGACTCATTGTGATCTAGAGCCTGACTATAGAGATCAACACTAGATAAGAATTTAGAAATTATTTTGCTAAAGTTGGAAGGCTCTTGGGCAAATATTTTGCCTAATGAAATTCCAATGATCTGTTTTGAGTTTTAGTTTGACGTTGTTTAATTTAAGACTTTTCAAATTTCCCCTCAAGTTACACTAAGGAGCCCCAGAATGAGTTCTTCGCCACCGTGAAGTTTTCTGCTTCTGGAAAAATATACTGAGCACCTTGATGACTTTCATTTGAAAGCGTGTTCTGGTAACAACTGCTTCTGATGCTTTAGTTCTACTGCAATCTGCACTTTATTTATATCCGCTAAGATATTCACTTGAGACGTTGGAGTATAGAAACGCCTTCATAAGAATATCAGGTTATTAACCTTACCTCCTTAGAAATTCTGGTTTCCCAAGCTGGCATTTACCAAATACCTTAATAGGATTCCCCATTGCAGTGTGGATTATTCATAAGCTTTCTGTTTGATTTATTTTTCCTGGAGATTAAAGGTGACAGATGACAGTTATGAGAGGCTTTTATTTAAGATATTTCCTCTTTGCTGTTCATTCACCATAGGCTGACAAGTCTAAGGACAAGGAAAAACACAGTAAAGAGGGAACAATCTCTCAGATACTTTTGCACATTTCATGGAATGAGAGACAGAGAAACTATAGTTCTGAGGGATGGAAGAATATGCATAAAAACATGAGATTGAGCAGGGGTAGATAACAACAGTTATGCAGGTTCTGGGTGGTGGTGCACTATAATGAGCAAGAGCTGGCTCAAAGCACAAGGGCCGGTGTAAGGATACCAGTTCAAGCCTCCAGCTCCCCACCTGCAGGGGAGTCACTTCACAGGCAGTGAAGCAGGTCTGCAGGTTCTCTAGCTTGGTGGCATCTGGTTGTTCATAGAAGCCTCACATAATATGTTGATTTTCTGCGGCATCTGTTCTGATATCTCATCTTTCATTTACAATCTGATTTATTTGGGCCTTCTCCCTTTTTTGTCTTCTAAGTCTGGCTAAAGGTTTGTCAATTTTGTTTACTCTTTGGAAGAACCATCATTTACTTTCATTAATCTTTTGTATGGTTTTCTTATTTTCAATGTTATTTATTTCTGTCCTAACTTTAGTGATTTCTATCTTTCTGCTTGCTTTAGGGTTCCTTTGTTCTTCTTCTTTAGGTCTTTAAGGTGTGCAATCAGGAAGTTTATTTGTGCTTTTTCTTGTTTCTTAATGTGTGCTTATATGGCTATGAACTTCCCTCCAGTACTGCATTAGTTGTGTCCCAAATATTTTGATAGCTTGTGTCTTCATTTTCATTGAAATCTCAAAACATTTAGATTACTTTATTTCCTCTTTGACCCAGTAGTTGTTAAATAGTGTACTGTTGAGCTTCCACATCTGGGGACTATTACTAATCTTTTGTTTATTGTTAAGTGTTAGTTTAAATCCACTGTGGTCTGAGAAGATTCTTGGGATGATTTCAATGCTCTTGAATTTGTTAATGCTTTCTGTGGCCTAACATATGGTCTATCTTTGAGAATGCCCCATGTGGACTTGAGTAAAATGTATAGTCATGTTTTTTTTGGGTGAATGACTCTGAAAATGTCCAATAGTTCTAGTTTATCTCCTCATTTAGCTCCCTTATTTCTTTATTGATTTTCTGCCTGGATGATCTTTCAAGTTGAGAGAGTGGGGTGTTGAAGTCCCCTACTATGACTGTGTTGCTGTTAATGTATTGCTGTAGCTCTTTCAGTAGATGTTTGATGTATTTAGATGGCTTTTGATTGGGTGCATAGATGTTAATGATTGTTAATTCCTCTTGGTTGACTGTTCCTCTGATCATTAAGTAGTGTCCATCTCTATCCTTCAAATTTTATTTATTTTAAAGTCTATCATGTCAGTTAGGATAACAGCTGTTCCTACCCTTTTTTGTGTGCCATTGGCTTGTATGAGAGTTTTCCATCTTTTCACTTTGAGTCTATGTTTGTTGAGTTAGGTGGGTTTCCTGTAGACAATATATTTTTGTCTACAAAATATCACCCATCTTCCTACTCTGTGCTTTTTAATAGGTGAATTCAGGCCATTGACATTTACTGATATCATAGATTGAAGATATTTTAACACCATTCTTATAGATTTTTAGATTGTTCTGATATATGGCATATTTATGGTGTTCTGACTGTTTATAGGAGAACTTTTAGAACTTCTTTCTTTCAGGGGAGGCTTGATTATTTTAACTGTGGCTTATCTAAGAAGATTTTTATGTCTCCATCTAGTCTTAATGACAGTCTAGCAGGACACAGTTGTCTTGGTTGAAAGCCTTTCTCATTGATCAATCAGTAGATGTCTTGACATTCTCTTCTGGCCTGTAGTGTTTGTGTGGAGAAGTCTGCTGCCAATCTTATGAGTTTTCCTCTGTAGGTGACTCTTTGCTTTTTCTCTTGTAGCCTTCAGGATCCTTTCTTCATCCTTATCCCTTTCCAATCTATATATGATGTACCTTGGTGTCCTTAAGTCTGGGTTAATTCTGTTTGGGATCCTCTGGGCTTCTTCACCTTTATGCCTTTGATGTTGTCTAGACTAGAGAAGTTCTCAGCTATTATGTCCTGCAGAATGCTTTCTTCCCCTCACTCTTTTTCTTCCTCTGGTAAGCCAAAAATGCATATATTATTTCTTTTCAAGTCATCCCATAGGTCTCTGTTTTTGTTTTCAGTATCTCTTAGTCTCTTTTTTAAATCTCATTTTTTTAGTTGTCTCTAATTCCTTCTCGATATTGCTAATTCTGTTTTCAGCCTCTTTTATTCTATTCTCTCTCCCTTCTACTGTTTTCTGGAGTTCATCTATTTTGTTTCCCTGTTCTGATACTGTTTTAGCTTGTTCAACTAGTTGTGTTCTTTGCTCAGCTACTTCAGCTTTCAGCTCTCTAATAACCTTGAGATAATCAGTGTTTTCTTCCAGAGTATCATTTGTTCTTTCTGCATTTCTGGTGAAAATTCTTTCACACTCTTTACTCATTCCTGTGACTATTTCCCTAACAAGAGTTTGAATGTTGACCTCTCTATTTTGTGGTTCAACCTTTGAGGGGCTTTCAGCTGGACTCTTTTCCTGGTTCATTTCTCCAGTATTTCTTCTTGTTGGTTTAACCATTCTATATTGTGTGTTATGAGGTCTCTCTCTCTCAGTACTTTCAAATTACTGATCACTATTGCCTAGATTGACTTGTGTCTAAGTAAGGTACTTAAAAAGTTCACAGTTGTGGAAATTAACAGTTGTTTCAATATTATTTCAATCCCTGAGTTGGAGCACAGAGGCTGTTAAAAACCTCTTTTGTTCTTTTTCTTCCCTGTAGGCTATGGGAGCCTGAGGGCCTTTAAACTATAAGTAGGCTTCTTAGCTTAATCACTCACCACTAACCAAGATATAAAGGAGGATGGGGGAGAGATAGCACAGTGGTTAAGTAAAGGGATTCTCACACCCTAAGGATCCAAAGCTCCAGCTCAATTCAGCTTCTCTGCCAAGCCAGGCAGCACTGCTGGGCTCTGTGAGTTTCTAAATAAGTCCCGTTTATAGTCTGTAGGTTCTGAGGCAATTATTCACCATGTTCTCATCAGGAGAATGAAAGGTCCCACTATACAGCCACAGTGCTATGCCATCAAGGTTTAGATCTTCTCCTGAGTTTCCTGGTCAGTCCTCTGTTTCCAGATGTCAGCACAGGGTCTCCCCCCTGCAGCCCCAGCCTCTGAGGGCAATAGCAATGGAGACTCACCATTGCATTTGTTGAGTCTTAGGGGAGTCACTCCTCCCTTAAGCAGTTTCTTTGTTGGTAAAACAGACTGGAAGTGATGTCTCAACTGGTAAACTGCCAAACTGTTACCAGCTGCTTAATCTCTCCTTAGGCTCCTCCCTGTCCACTAGCCATAAGCGTTTTTACTCACCAGTGGTTTGGTGGGTTTCTGAAGATGTTCTAGTCCTGCCTTATTGCTGTTACAGGTGGTCTCCTTTAGTATTCCTAGTTGACCAGGGAGAGGAGAGGAGAGAAACACAGCTACTGCTGCTCTGTAGCACACCTCTATTATTATTATTTTACCACAGTATCAGCTCTGGTTTATGGTGGTTTGGGGGGATTGAACCTGGGAGCACGAAGCCTAAGCAATGGGAGTTTGCCTAACCATTATGCTGCGTCCCCAACCTTTATTTTACTTTATGTTTTAAAAGAAGTTGACCAAGGATGTAGCTGAAGACTCCATTCCCATATGAATGAGACCCTGAGTTTAATCCCCAACAAGGCATTAAAAAATAAATGAATAAAGCAAAAGTGTGTCATAAATGGCAGGGTGTTGCTATGCTTGCTGCTTGCTCTCTCATGGTCTCTCTCTTACATAAAAAAGGAGATACTTAAGTTTACAGAGAAATGATAAAGAGAGAGAGAAAAAAAAAAACCAGAAACCTACAGTTGGTGTTGCCTTCTCAATTTTCAACTTTAAGCAGAGTTCCCCTTAGGGATAAACACTATTTGCATAACAAGACTCTTATCAGCCATCAATGTAGAACATGCAGAGAATTTGACCTCCCCTTGATAATTTGCTATTTAACACTAGCTTTGCCTGTCATTATGCAAACATTTTAACATCATAGTGTTAGTTCTATGGAAGAAACCAGCTAACTTGCCAATACTATAGATTTGCAATTCACTGTTATTCTTCATGAATTAAAGTAACAGTCTGTCTGATGGAGGCAATTATAATAAGAACTAAAGGTATTGACTTCCTTTTTAAAATAGTATGGCAATTTTAAGCTCAATGAAAAATCCCAACCCAAGCTAAACCTTCATTTTCATTCAGTTATTTTAGAAACTGCTGCAGCTTGAGCATAAATATCACCTCTATGTAGAAGATCTCAAAGACAAAAAGGATATTTCTGGTTTAGACTGGCCAGTGCTGCTTGACTGGTTTAGCTGAGAATTTGAACTGGGGAATATGCATGTGGTTTTATTCAATAGGATTTGCTTCTGTCTTAAAAGAGCAGAAGCCAGAGAAATGCTCCCACTTCTTTGTATTCGGATCCCTTTAACTCTGCATCAACTCTCCTACCCAGGAAATAAACCAAATTCCCAGTCACTTACTGAAAAGTAAAACACAATACACTCCTACTGCAAAGGGAAATAGTTTATGGTGCAATATGCTCAGGGCTCATGTCTGCTTCACCAGCACTGGCACATAGGACTAGAATCATTCCCTCTGTAAAGAATGGCAGAGCAGCTAACTGGGCCTGTGGGGTTCTAGACTGACTTCAACATGGAGGCAACACTAAAAGAGCCAGTCATGTTTCAGGGAGAAGATCAGCATTTATTGGGAGGAAGTAAGGACAGAAAAGGAAAAGATAGCATAAGCCATATTAGGCATGTAGACACCAGAGAAAGAAAGAGACCAAGGCTCCAGGCTTCCTGGTCTTCCCTGCTTTATAGTCCCTTCAGAGGAAGGGCTGTACCCTCAGGGGATGTGCCTCAGCCTTTGTCTTCCCCTCTGACTCCATCTTCATTTTATGACCCTTGCAGTCTGATAGGGGAGGAGTGTGAGTGAATGATGCAGACACATTGATGTTTCAGGGTCCTAGCCTTGGCCCCTTCTCCTGGCATCCTGTAGGCTGCCCTCCAACACCCCCTCCTTTAATCTTGTTTCCAAATCTAGCTTTTCCAGCCCCTTCTTTGTATAAGCACTCTCATTCCCCAGGACCTCAGCAATTAAGAGGGCTCCTCCAAGCTCTTCTCACTTTTCTTATTCATCACCTGCATTCATCTTATATTCACCTGAAAAAGTACTCCCCCTCTATGTTTAAACTCATTGCAGGTTGACAACTTGCTATTTAATTATCCAAAAATAACTGGAGAGTATGCAAATAAGAAAGGTCGAGTAGGGGAAGAATGAATTGCCCTTTCCTTGAAAGTTAAATACAATGGAAAAAGGAAAGTATGGCTAACTGCCAAAAAAATATGTTGTCAGCTCGGATATACGCAAATGACCCTTTTTCTTTCTTTCCTTGTTATCTACGATAACAATGATTCTGGTGAAACTTTTTCTGTTCCTTTTCAATATTATTATGACACAGATATATTTATTTACTTACTTCAATTATACTTTGTTTAAGAATTTTATAATGACTTATAAGATAGTAGGGGTATAATTCTACACACCACAGCCACCACCAAATGTCTGTGTCCCCACCCTTCATAGCAGTGACCACCATAGTTTTCCTAAGGTCAAAGGTTTGGGTTGACTATAAATCCAATATGTTTGCTTTAATTGTTTGTCAATATGTTTGTTTTAATTTTTGCTATCTTTATTTACTTACTGGATAGAGATGGTCAGAAATAGAGAGGTAACAGGGAGATGGAGAGAAAGAGAGAGAGAAACCTGCAGCCCTACTTCACCACTTGCAAAGCCTTCTCCTAGAGGTGGGAACTAGGAGTTCGTACCCAGGTCCTTCTAGAATGTAACGTGCACCCAACCAGGTGTGCCATCACCCAGCCCCTAGTCCATATGTTTCCATTATCTATATTCCACATATGAATAAAATTATGGGATAGTTGTCCACAAATTCCTTACTTCACTAAGTAAAGCCACCACCAGTTCCAATCATTTTGTCCTTGAGGACACACTATTATCCTTTTTAACTTCTGAGTAGTACTCTATTGAGTATATATCCTTTGACGACTACTACTAGTTCTTCTTCTTCTTCTTCTCCTCCTCCTCCTCCTCCTCCTCCTCCTCCTCCTCCTCCTTCTCCTCCTTTTCCTCATCCTCTTTGTATTTATAAGACTCAAATGAATGATTTTATTCTATTGTTAACTCTTCCCTTCTCTTAGTATTCCTCATACCCCCCCCCAGATATATTAAATTTTTAATTAGGAAAATGAAAAGGCACACACCAGAGAAGCATATGGGTTATTGGTGCAAAGATGAATTACTCTATCTGGATACGGATATCGGATATCCCTTTTTATTTATTGCTAAGGCCCTGCCTTCACTTCCTTTCTAAGCCACACCTCCATCTGTTATAACTTTCAGGTGTGTTTCCTTTTTCTTCCCTTTCAGCCTGACTTCCTCAGTTGTTCTCCAAATTCTCTTAGTGATCAGGCAAAGACAGAGGTTCCTGGTTTCAAAAGTCCCAGATCCCAGTGGAACTGGGGCTCAGAGCCCTCTGGCCATTTTCCTCTACCATTCCCTCCTCTGGAAGTATGGAGCAAAATTATTTCTAAAGTACAGAAGGAAGGAGTTCTGGCTTCCTGTGGCACAGATTTATCAATATGTTCTACAACTAAGCTGATGAAATAGCTATCATTCCAAAAGCTGGCCAAAGAAACATGCCCCCTCCCCTTGGACAGAGCTTGAGATACCAGCAAATGTAGGGGTTGGTTTCCTACCTGTTACCATTTCTGAATAGAAATGTGAAGAGAGAAGGCTTTACAACTGAGAATTGAGACAGAAAGCTGCCTCTGATGCCATCCTGAAGGCCAGAGTTCTGCATCTATTTATCCAATAGAACCCAAGCTCAAATGGAAGGTATATAACCAGTAAACGTTTGCCTAACAGAAGGGGAACTTAGTCTCCTCTATGCCTACAAATCTCTTTCATTTTCAAGTTTCACTTTCAAAGCAGATGATTCCTTTTTATGGATCACCCATCCCTTTTCTTGGTGGCCTTTTGTGTCTTTTTATAAAACAACAGCTAATTTAATTTTTTGTTTAATTATTTATTTTTGGATAAAATTGAGAGGGGGTGGAGGAAAAGAGACACACACCCCCACCCCCCGCAGCACTGCTTCACCACTTGTGAAGCTAGCCCCTACAAGAGGGGACTGGGGGTTGAACCCAGGTCCTTGAGCATGGAAATAGTCAACCAGGTGTTGATGACTATTCTTTAAGCTTTTTTTTTTTTTTTCTAGTAAACTTTCTTTCTTCCTTCCTTTTATTTATTTGCCTCCATGGTTATTGCTGCTGCTCAGTGCTGGCACTAGGAATCCACCACATTATTTTTCCTATTTTTTATTCAGTGGAAGAAAGAGAAATTGAGAGGAGAGGGGGAGACAGAGTGAGAAAGAGAAAAATTGATATCTGCAGATTTGCTTCACTGCTTGTGAAGCATCCCCGCTGCAAGTGGGAAGCAGGAGCTCGAACCTGGGTCCTTACACTTAGTACTATGTGTTTATGTGTGTTGAACTGGGTGAGCCACCATCTCCAGGCCCTGTAAAAAACTTTCTATAATCTTTTCAGCATGTTGTCTCATTTTCTCAGGTCTCCTACACACTTCTGGCCAGAAGACAGAAAATATGTCTTCATGTATTAGGGAGAGTGAGACAGAGGTGAAGAGAGACAGAGAAACAGAGAGAGAGATATCATAGCCCCATGTCACTTCCTGTGACATGTCCCCTATGCACAGTGCTCCCCTGTGGTTCCAAGAGGATTGAACTCTGATCCCCAGGCATGGTAAAGTGGCACTCTCACTGGTGAGCAATCTCCCACTCCCCCGTATATTTTTTCTTTTTTGTTTACTCATGAAAATTCAGGAAGAAGTTTTGCACAGATTATTTCCTGAAGAAATTAAGGCTGGAGGTTAGAGTATGTGACAGTGGTTTATGTTGAAAATAAGATAGGTCAGGATTTGGGCATTGGTGCACCCAGTGAAGTGCACATGTTTTCACATTCGAGGACCCAGGTTTCAAGTCCCTGCTCCCAGCTTGCTGGAAGAAGTTTCATAAGCAGTGAGGCCGTGCGGCACGTTTCTCTTTCTCTTGTCTCTCTATCTCTATTTCTCTTATTCATTAAAAAAATAGAAGAAAAAAGAGGGAGGAAAGAAGAAAGGAAGGAAGGAAAAGAAAGGAAGAGGGAAGAAAAGAAAAAAGCAAGAATCATAGCCTAGAGTAGTGAAGTCCTCACTGAGCTCCAGCAATACCTCTCAAAAAAAAAAAAAAGAAAGAAAGAAAATTACACAGGTACATACCCATCCCCATGTTATTTGTGTTAATTACACTTAGTACATACCCATCCCCACGTTATTTGTATTAATATTTATTTTATTAATAGAATATACTTAGACAATTATGTATTATCTGATATTATTAAAGCATATACTATATATTTAATAGGTCTCTGCTAGTTAATTCTAAATCACTCAAGTCCTTTCTGCATTTTCATTTCTAAAAGGCAGAGCCTGCTGAAGGACAGATTCTGGTTGTTTCTGGAATGTGGTTTCAGGATGCAGGAGTCAAGGAGGAAGACTGAAGAAGTGAAGGTAATTTGTGATGAGAAACTGAGCTGGTTACTGCAGCGACAAGGTTCATTCACAAGTTAAAAAAGCATATGATACTCAGGCAAAAGCTAGTAAAGTCATGGAATATTCCTAAAGTATTCCTAGCTTCTTCTAACATGAAGACCCCCAAATCTCATCTGCTCTATTCTTAACTTTAGATTCCTGACTATTAAAAAATTTGTTCTGCTTTATATATCTTTTTTTTCAATATTTATTTATCCCCTTTTGTTGCCTTTGTTGTTTTATTGTTATAGTTATTTTTGTTGTTGTTACTGTTGGATAGGACAGAGAGAAATGGAAAGTGGAGAGGAAGACAGAGAGGGGGAGAGAAAGATAGACACCTGCAGACCTGCTTCACTACCTGTGAAGCGACTCCCCTGCAGGTGGGGAGCTGGGGGCTTGAACCAGTATCCTTATGCCAGTCCTTGAGCTTTGCCCCACATGCACTTAACCCACTGCGCTACCGCCGAACTCCTTTACCTTATATATCTTAATGCTTTTTCAGCCATCAAGCTGCAGGTGCTACCATGAAGCCAACATAACTTCCCTGAACAGAGGACCTCACCAATGTATCCTGGACCCCCTACTTCTCCAGAGCCCTTCCCCACTAGGGAAAGATAGAAACAGGCTGGGGGTATGAAATGACCTGTCAACAATGCCCATGTCCAGCAGAGAAGCAATTACGGAAGCCAGACCTTCCACCTTCTGCTCTCCATAAAGAATTTTGGTCCATACTCCCCAAGGGGGATAAAGAATAGGGAAGCTTCCAATGAAAGAGATGGGATATGGCACTCTGGTGCTGGGAACTGTCTGGAATTATACCCCACTTATTCTACAGTCTTGTTAATCATTAAATCACTAAAGAAAAAAAAAGTGTGATCCTTTAGACAACTATGTCAGAGAAGTACTTTGGGAAAAACCTGTGCACTAGTAGCCTAGCTTTTGACAAATCTTTGTTTTGCAAATTTGTCTTCAGTTATCAAATCAGACAAACAAACATAATGATAAAGAACACAGACAGTATTCCTTAGTAAGAGTTTAAATGAATTTACTTTACTTCAAAAAGAGAACCCAGCTGATGATTTGATTGAAATTCCTGGAATAATATGCAAAAGAACTTGTGAATGTTTTCATGAATTATCACTATTGTCTTTAGTCAGCTGGCTCTTTAAAACACAGTGTGAAGTATGGGTTTATTTTGATATTCAATAAAACACAGGTCACAAAAACAATTATTAATTCCCATCTCTGGACACTGGGTTAATATCAAATCAATCCCTGACCTTCAGAAATTGAGAGCAGACCTGCTGAGACAGAGGGGCACTTCTAATGTGAACTGTTACAGCTTGTTAGTATAATTCTCTTATTAATCTATTGACTGCTAGTGCTAATTGAGTCAGATGTTATTTGCCTCACCCAACAGTCCCATAAGAATGTTCACTATCTCAGATGAGGAAAAGTGAGCTTAAAATTAAATGGGGGGGGGGGGGGGGTGTCAGCACAATAGCACAGTGGGCTAAGCACACACAGCATAAGGATCCCAGTTCCAGCCCCAGGCTCCCCACCTGCAGGGGGGGTCACTTCACAAGCAGTGAAGCAGGTGTGTAGGTGTCTGCTTTTCTCTCCCCCTCTCTGTCTTCCCGTCCTCTCTCCATTCCTCTCTGTCCTATCCAACAACAAGAGCAGCAGCAACAAAATGGGGCGGGGGGGGGGGAATGACTGCCAGAAGCAGTGGATTCATAGTGCAGGCACACAGTCCCAGTGATAATAACCCTGGAGGCAAAAAAAAAAAAAAAAAAGAAAAGAAAAGAAAAGAAATGGGCTTGTGTGGTGGCACACCTGGTAGAGTACATATGTTACCACTATGAGGTTCAAGCCCTGGCCCCCACCTGTAGGAAGTGTGTGGGGGGTGGGGGAAGCTTCACAAATAGTGCCAGAGCAGTGCTGCAGGTGTCTCTCTCTTCTCTCTCTCTCTCTCTCTCTTTGTCAAGAGATAAATGAAAATAAAATTTTGATGGGAGCTAGGAAATCATGCAGGCACCAAACTCAAAGCAATAACCTTGTTAGGAAAGTAATAAACACATAAAATTTCATGTGGAGGATGTCAGAGGGTTCCAGTTGTGTGGAAACTTCAGTGCTAGGCCTGGCTGGTTGTGTATACACGCACACAGACACACCAAATTAGACTCCTAACATCATATAAAATTGTCACCCAATATCAAATCAATACAAAGAAACTTAAATAAAATTTTTAGTTTCTTACCTAGGAAGTCTCTCTGACTCCAAAGTGACGTTCCTCACCTCTAAGGGCTAAGTGGCCTGTTGCCCCTGTAGTGTGAGTCTTGGTACCACTTGCCCAGAGCTGGCAGGAAAGAGGGACTTGAACTTGAACTAACAACTACAGCCACAAAGTCAACTCCACAGACAACCCCAGCACCCAAGAGGGGGTACGGGGCAGGCGCCTGACCACTGGACAGGATGAGCCTGGCCTCCAGTCTCCAGACTGGACAAGAATGTATAGAGAGAGGAAGCCGTGAATGTTTTCACACACTGTGCAGCCATTTTGAAGATAACATATTAGGAAGAAGAATGTTTTGATAAGTCTTAAGGGTACTACTGAGTTTGGAGAAAATAAAGAATTCAATTGAAAACATGTTGAACATTTTAAATTTATTTATTTATTTATTTATTTTTTGCCTCCAGGGTTATTGCTGGGGCTTGGTGCCTGCACCATGAATCCACTGCTTCTGGAAGCCACTTTCCCCCCTTTTTGCTGTCTTTGTTGTTTTATCATCATTGTGGTTATTATCATTATTGTTGTTACTTCTGTCATTGTTGCTGGATAGGACAGAGAGAAATGGAGAGAGGAAGAGAAGACAGAGAGGGGAAGAGGAAGAGAGACACCTGCAGACCGGCTTCACTGCTTGTGAAATAACTTCCCTGCAGGTAGGGAGCCAGAGGCTCGAACGGAGATCCTTATGACAGAGCCATGTGTGCTTAATGTGCTGCGCTACTTCCTGACCACCCCCCCCCCCATGTTGAGCATCTTGACAGCTACTATACCCTATTCTGGTACTGCTATCTATAATTAGATGAACACACATATAAACATATGCATAATAATACAAACACATCTGGGTAGGTAGACATATATACATATACTTATAGAATATTATTTCTAAGTATTTTAAAAATGCTATGAATATGTGAGATGTAGGTTTATTTTATATATACACATTTGCAAGTATGTATACATATTTATGTACACACATGTATTCATAGATTCCAAGTATAGACAGTGTGTCTATACTTGGAATCTAAAGACACTAGTGTGTCTCTAGTGAAGTGGAATTAGCTGTATCTCTTTAGAATTTTGATGGGTCTTATTCTCACAGAGGTGGTGATTATTGGATGGAAATCTTTTAACTTATTTTTAACTGTTTTTTAAAAAATATTTATTTCCTTTTACTTCCCTTGCTTTTTATTATTATTATTGTTGTAGTTATTGTTGTTGTTGGATAGGACAGAGAAAATGGAGAGAGGAGGGGAAGACAGAGAAGGGGAGAGAAAGATAGACACCTGCAGACCTGCTTCACCACCTGTGAAGCGATTTCCCTTCAGGTGGGGAGCCGGGGGCTCAAACCAGGATCCTTAGCTGGTCCTGGCGCTTTGCACCACCTGTGCTTAACCCGCTGCACTACCACCCAACTCGTGATGGAAATCTTATGTGCGAGCTTGGTAGTTCATGCCCATCCAGTTCTTGACAAAGACCAGCGGCCTGTGATATTTCATTAGCTCCTGTAATGTCAATCAGAAACCAACACATACCAGGAGCCTCATTTTATTACAGGGGCCATGTCTCTGTGGTGGTAGTAATGGTCATTTCAAGATATTGACTGAATGTAACTAGAGATAGTATAATGGTTCTACAGAACAGCTTAAATGCCTAAGGCTCTGAGGCCCCAGGTTCAATCCCTGATGCCGTAAAAAGCCAAACCAGATATGAGTGGTGCTTGTTTTTTTTTTTTTAATTTAATTTTTTAAAATGACAGAATAATAATTGAGCTCAGGTGTCTCCAGGTTGAAATAGCATTTTGCCCGGGTCCAAGGACAGATGCCTGAAATTGAGCTACTTAGTGCTGTTACTTTTATGTTGCTGAAAGGATATTAGTGCCTAGGTATGAATATTTTGATGAAGCATCCAGTAGTTTCTGCATGTGAAAGGCATTTTAGGTTTAGTGTTGTCGCCAAGGTAAGACATTTTTTGTCTTCCAATTACTGAGAAATAATGTCTCTCCAAACAAAATATACTAACAGTCCACATTCTGTTTTTGAAAGAATATTGGCTTTAGTTTCAAATGTTTTCCAAAGAAAATGCTAGGAATGTTCTCTGTCTGAGGATTAAGTGAATGTTTCCCTCTGAGCTGCTAAGACAGCCAACTAGTGTAAATATATTCACACATCGCTACAAAGAAGAGCAGTGCCCCCTAGTGGCTGAATCTATCCACAGTCTACAAACATTGGCATTATGGATATAGATCCATCTCCCCTTTAGATCCCCAAAGAAGGTTACAGTCAGAGGAAAGGCTAGAATCTATCACAGCTTATGAACCCTAAAGATGAGACAGAAACCTAGAGCATAATAATCAAATATCTACCCAGAGTCTACAATTAACATTCCTGGATACAAAATAAAGTGCTGACCAACATGTCTGTCATTGTGTGAGGGTTTTGTCTGGCTCCTTTCCCTCAAAAAATCAAACTAGCTCATTTTTGGCTGGATTTACACAATGTGAAATTCTCCTTGCATCTTCCTGTGACTCCACTGGGCATTCACTCTTGCTCTGAGCTTTGCTCATCTCCCTCTCTCTCTCTCTCTCTCTCTCACTCTCTCTCCTATCATATTATCATTCATTATTTGATCACATTAGAAATTAAAATAGCCAGGCCCCACCACTGGATAACAGTACAAATGAAGTCAGGATTATCATAACCTGTAATTAGAAGCAAATTCATTTTTATGTGTTTGGCAAGCCTTGCCATTTAATAGGATTAAATACCTTGTCACAACTGAAATCAGTGATAATTATAACGGATGGCTTCTTTGCGATAAGGCAACACAAAAGAAGTAGCTTACTAGGCCTGCTTCCAAGCTGAGAATAAATGTGTGGTGAATTTAATATCGAACAATTATATATGAAGTCAGTTCAAAGTCTGAGTGTTGCCGGCGGCGTAGGATTCATTAGACTGAGTAATGTGCAACATGATGAAATAGATTGTCCTTTTTTTATTTTTTATGAAATAACGGTGCCCATTAGATCTGTGACTCCCAACTCTGGGAGCTTTGCACAAAAGCCCTGCCATGGCTGAAATTTCAAATGTCTCTGGAATCTGCTGCTCTGAAACTGAGATCTCTAATCTGTCCCTTCACCTGGATCTGTTAGCACAGAGATTAATATGTAAGCCTTACTCACCACTGTATAGACTGGTGATCTTCTGTGTCTGCCTGTTTTTCTGCCAGCATGGATACAACTAATGTCCCCCAGATGAGTCAGAATTGTTTGCTTCAAATCTTTGAAAAAAATCTAACGCCTTTGAAAGGTTGTTCACTGTTAACACTGTCCCTGCTGCGCGCGCACACACACACACACACACACACACACACACACACACACACACACACACTCCACAGGGTCCCCTCTGTCCCAGGAGTCATCTGCTATGAGAGTTTTACAACAGCCTCAAAAAGGAACAAATAATAAGGGATGGGAAAGGCAGCTCTTCATTATAATAGGGATGCAGTTAGTGATGCAAAATGTACCCTAGGAGCAGAAAATCAGGATTAGACAAACACCATGGCAACAATTGTCAGAGACAAGAATATCAATGGGTGCTAAGATTAATGACAAAAGTATGCCAGAGGTGGTGCACCTGGTTAAGTGCACATAGTACAAAGTGCAAGATCCCATGTAAGGGTCTGGGTTTGAGCCCCTGCTCCCCATCTGCAGGGGGGAAACTTCACAAGCAGTGAAGCAGGTCTTCAGGTGTCTGTCTTTCTATCTCCCTCTCTATCTCCTCTCCTCTCACAGTTTCTCTCTGTGTTCTGTCCAATAAAATGGGAAGAAAATGGCCACCAAGAGCAGTGGATTCATAGTGCTGGTACCTAGCCCCATCGATAACCCTAGAGGTAAAGAAAAAGTATGAGGAGAAGCAAGACCCTTGCATAGTTTCTTTGTATCTCTCCAAAGACTTGCTAAGGACAGAATGGGGAAGAATGACTTTATAGGGAAGAACGTGGAAGCACCATAATTAGCTCAGGTAACCAAAGTCACCACCACTGTTGAGACCATACCAACATCATACTTTCTGATGGTGACAGCCACAGCTTCATCCCTATATCATGCTTGTCCAAAACATATGTTTTCAATCCAGCCATTAGAACACAACTGACAAACTCCAACTAGATAATTCAACAAAATAGCCAGGCAGAACCATCCCTGAGTTTCAGAATCAAGGACAAAGTTGTCAAGGATTGGGAGAGGCTGAGGGGATATGACACCTCTATGTAATTTTGGCTCAGACTATAAATGTTAAAAACAGAAAAGTGGGAGTCAGGTGGTAGCGCAGAAGGTTAAGTGCATGTGGTGCCAAGCACAAGGATCAGCGTGAGGATCCCAGTTCGAGCCCCTGGCTCCCCACCTGCAAGGGAATCACTTCACAGGTGGTGAAGCAGGTCTGCAGGTGTCTGTCTTTCTCTCCCCCTCTCTGTCTTCCCCTCCTCTCTCCATTTCTCTCTGTCCTATCCAACAACAACAACATCAATAGCAATAATAACTACAACAGCAATAAAAACAAAGGCAACAAAAAGGAAATAAAAAATTAAGTAATAAAAAAAATTAAAACAACAGAAAAGAATTTTAAAAAGAAAAGATCTGGGTTGGCAGGTAAGAAAACATCACATGGACAGCCCTTTGTTAAGATTTGCTGTATCATACACAACATTACCATAATTGATGTCCTTTGACATTTTTGTATATAGCTGTGCCACTGGTTGCTTCTGTCCTCCCTGGTCTAGGCTTTTAAGAGAATCAACATATTAAAGACTAGCCTATGTATTAAAAAAACTCAGTCTGTGCATTAAAAAGTTTGAGACATTCAATTTTCCCCTCTCATATTACTTAAACAGTGATTTATATGACTGCAAATTAATAGGAGTATACATAAACACCATTCCCACCACCAAAAGACTATGTCCCCTCCCATATAGCCACCCCCCCACCCCGGAAGCTGAATATCCACCCTCACTCTCAACCCTCTACCCTCAACCCTCAACCCAGGGTTTTTATTTTGATGCCCTACTCCAGATTCAGTCCAATCTTGCTTTTAGTTTCCCTTTCTGTTCTTCTTTCTCAGCTTCTGTTTGAGTGGGATCATCCCATACTCATCTTTATCTTTCTGACTTAGCTCACTTAACATTGATTCCTTCTAGCTCCATCCAAGATGGGTCAGAGAAGGTGGGTTCATTGTTCTTAACAGCTGTATAGTATTCCGTTGTGTATATGTTTCACAGCTTTCTTAGCCACTCATCTGTTGTTGGGCACCTGGGTTGCTTCCAGGTTTTAGCTATTAGGAATTTGTTGCTATGCATATAGGTGTACACATATCTTTTTGGTTGTGTGTGATGGAGTCCTGGGAGTATATCCCTAGGAGAGGAATTACTGGGTCATATGGAAGGCCCATGTCTAGCCTTGCGAGAGTTTTCTACACTGCTCTTCACAGAGGTTGGACGAATATAAATTCCCACCAGCAGTGCAGAGGGTTCCTCTGTCCCCACAGTCTCTGCAGCATTTGTTGCTGCTGTCCTTTTTGACATATCCCATTCTCACAAGGGTGAGGTGGTATCTCAATGTTGTCTTTATTTGCATTTCTCTGACAATCAGTGAGTGACCTGGAGCAATTTTTCATGTGTTTGTTAACCTTTTGGATCTCTTCAGTAGTGAATGTTCTGGTCATATCCTCTGCCCATTTTTAGATGGGGTTATTTGCTTTTTTGTTGCTAAGTTTGCTGAGCTCTTTGTATATTTTGGTGATTAGTCTCTTGTCTGATGTATGGCATGTGAAGATCTTCTCCTTGAGTTTGTTTTTCAAGTAGAGAGATCTGCCCCACTTCATTTCTATAGGAATGCATTGTGTGCAACTAAGTTATCTAAAAGTATGCATGACTAAGGACATTTGCATGCACTATTAAAACATGGCTCTCTGAAGCATTCTGCATTGTATCTTCTGTTTTGTGAAATTGTAGAGACAGAGACACGGACAAGGATGCGAGGCTATGTAGCACCATGTAACCAGTTTGTAGTAATTCTGTTGTTGATAAGTCAAGCATACTGTTTGCATCTGTATTCAGTGCTTTATGTTCTAAGTATTGATTACAGAAATGAGAGAAATGTTGACGATGGATCTGCTCCTACTTCAGATGTTTTAATTGTTTGGTAATAACTTATCTGAACTACCTGTCATTTTTAATAGAATATTTTAATGCAGAGGGAGATTCTTAAAGTTTATGAGGTAAAATAAAAAAAATATTAGTAGAGGGGTGTCATAGTCTTCTTTTTTCCCCCTTAAAAGCAGTTCTTTTTTGTTTTACTTAATGTGGTTTTCTTCTCTGTCAGAATAACATAACATGCTAACCTCTAAACTTCTGTGTAAAACATTTCATTCACTGTTAATACCTTTTATAATACTGTTACCCCCAAATATTTGATCGACTCAAGTTTTGAGATGATCCCTATGATACAAACAAGAGTCTACTTTTTTTTTCTTCAATAGCAATATAGCTCTGTCTTAGTGCTTATCCTCTCCAAATTCATTCTTATTTATATGGCATTAATATGCAAACAGAGAAACAGAAAATGGAAGAAGGGGATTTGTGAGGGAAATTAACCCGTATTCTTCATCATATAAATACTTGCCAGCATTACCAAGTACTGAGTCATATATTTTTTTTTCCTCCAGGGTTATAGCTGGGGCTGGGTGCCTGCACTACATACAAATCCACTGCTTCTATGGCCTTTTTTATTTAATTTTTTGATAGGACAGAGAGAAGTTGATAAAGGAGGGGAAGGTAGAGGAAAGAAAGACACCTGCAGACCTGCTTCACTGCTTATGAAGCAGCAGCCCTGCAGGTGGGGAGCCAGGGGATGGAACCTGGATTCTTGCAGGGGTCCCTATGTTTTGTTCTATGTGTGCTTAACCCTGTGCATCACTGCCCGGCCCCCATAGGTAGTGAGTTTTTACTTCAATTTGCTATTTTAATCCTCATCAATCTCCATTGGTGGTACTATTTAGATTACTGAAAATTGCGCACATCACAATCAACTCAGTTATCACTCACTAAATAGCTATGGCATTCCAGGCAATGGTCTGTGTGCTTTCACGTCTATTGTTTTTGCTCTGGAAATGAGCAAATATGGCAGCGCCTATGATAGCCCTCATTTTCACAGACAGTATTTTCCTGCTGATGATGCATAGGACCAGAACTTATTTCAAAGCCTTGGCTCTTTTGGCTTTTTTTTTTTTTTAGTTGCCACCAGGGTTATTGAAGGGGGTCAGTGCCAGTGCTATGAATCCACTATTCCTGGGGGTCATTCTCTTTCCCTGTCTTTCTTTTCTATTCTTTTCTTTTTTTAATTTTGACAGGGCAGAGAGAAAATTGAGAGGGAAGGGGGAGAGATTGAGAGAAGGGAAGAAAGAGGCCTACAGATCTGCTTTGTTATTTGTGAAGCATCCTTCATGTAGGTGGAAAGCATGGTTGCATTGGATGGAGGTCTTGAACTCAAGTCTTTTCACACTCTACTGCCCAGCCCCCTAGTGTTAAGCTCTTCATAGAATCTAACATGCAATTGAAATGTGCTTAAATAATGAGGTTTTGGAATCAATACTGATTGACTGGGGATTGACTCTAGTGAGGACAGAATAAATGAGGCAATTATTAAAATGAAAACAAATCAAAATCTTTCTTGCCAGTGATGGAGGTGTTGTATTTTTTTAGATCATAATAAGGCTTGTGGTATGGAGACAAGCATAACCTAATTGACCCATGAAGTAGTCTGCCAGCCCAGACAGGGATGGGGATTTGATACCTGCTGGTGTTGGCAACAGAACCTAATTGGAAGATAATAGGGTTTAAATGGGTTGGCTTTCTGTACCTAGCAATTCTCCACTTAAGAGTCCGGTCTTATCTTAAGAGGCCAATATTGAAAATCAAGATTGTGAAGGATTAATGTTGACAATCACAGAAGTGAGTCCAGAACTTAAATTACAAGGGATGTGGGGGGTTGACTCAGGGGACATCCTGGGTCTGCAGGTGACTCCAACAAGGAAAAGAAGGTAGAGTAGCCCAAGGTTAACACTGGAGCATTCTAGGAAAATCAAAAGTAATGTTCCAGAGAACTGTGGTCCTTATCCTTGGTGGGTGGGGTGGAGTGCACAAAACTTTAGTGGTGGGAGTAATGAGAAGTTATACCCTTCATACTTTGTAATCTTGTGAATCACTATTAAAATATATAATTAGCTAGTTAATTAATTAATTAATTAATTAATTAATTTTTGCCTCCAGGGTGCCTGCACTAGGCATCCAGGGGCTCCTGGAAATCATCTTTTTCCCATTGTTGTTAGTGTATTGTTGTTATTGCTGTTATTGTTGTTGGGTAGGACAAGGAGAAGCCTAGAGAGGAGGAGGAGAAGACAGAGGGGGGAAGAGAAAAATAGACATTTGTAGACCTGCTTTACCACTAGTTCAAGCCAGGGGCTTGAACAGGGATCCTTATGCAGGTCCTTGTGCTTCATACCATGTGCACTAAATCCACTGTGTTACTGCCTGGCCCCCTTGTTTGTTAATTTTTTTAATATTTATTTTCCCTTTTGTTGCCCTTGTTGTTGTTTTTTTATTGTTGTTGATGATGTCTCCGTTGTTAGATAGGACAAAGAGAAATGGAGAGAGGAGGGGAAGAGGAAGGGGAGAGAAAGATAGACACCTGCAGAACTGCTTCATCACCTGTGAAGCTACTCCCCTGCATGTAGAGAACCTGGGGCTCAAACCGGGATCCTTATGCCGGTCCTGGTGCTTTGGGCCATGTGAACACTACTGTCCGACTCCCTACTTGTTAATTTTTAAAGGAAGTGATGTTCTAAAAGTTCTGAAGGGGCAGTAGGTTAGCACTTTATCTGTAAGCAGGTGAATGGAAAGATAAAAGGCACCAAACAATTATGGACTCTTCAGAGGGGCATGAGATTCCACTAGGGAAAGTCAATTTCCCAGGAGAATATACTGAGGGATCAACATGAATTACAGAGTGTTCTCACCAAAGTGTACAAAATCATTGCTCTCAAAAACATTCTACAATAATCCTTTTTATCTGTACAATAGGCAACAATACTTAGCCTCTACCAGAAAACCTAAATTGTAGCCCATTAAAATACCATCCTTGGGACAAAAGATGACTTCTGTCAGAGGTACAAAGATAAAACAGCTTTAGTAAAATCTACTGTATAAATAGATTAAAGGTAGAAAAGAATGTAATCAGGCCAAGTGATTACAAAACTGCACTATTTCAATAAAACACATTCCTTCAAAACAAGGGACAACATTAAAGCAATAATACATACTCAATAATCTAGAAATAATTTCAGTTTCATCAGCCCTACAGGGGATCCACCGGAAGCTGAGAAAAGAAATAGATAATCTCCTCCATCACTGGCATCATCTCATATTTTGCTGCAGTACCCAACCAATGTCATAAGTAAATAAAGCAAGAGAAGCGGAAGAGTGCAAGAGTTAAAATATTGGAAAACAAGGCCGTTTTTTGCCCATGGCATATTTCTGCTTTCACTTTTCCTGAACAAAACCTTAAAATAGGTGTTTCTCTTCTCTACTGGATCAACTAGGAATACCTAAGGATATCATTTGAGATCTCAACAAGGCAGGAGCAGAACAACTTCAGGAACATACCAAATCACCAGTGAGTGCAAATATGTGTGGCTTGTGGACAGAGGAGTCTAGGAAGAGATTAAGTGGCTGGTAACAGTCTGGCAGTTTACCAGATGAGGCACCACGTCCAATCTGTTTCAACAACCAAAAGACTGCTGAAAGGAGGAGAGTATTCACCAGATGCAACTGTGAGTCTCCATTGATACTGCCTTCAGAGGCTGGAGCAGCAGGGGGAGGCCCTGTGCTGACACCAGGGGACAGAGAACTAACCAGGAAACTAAGATCTATACCACGATAGCCTAGCGGTGGGGCTGTGTGGTGGGAGCCTTTCCATGTTGTTCTCTTGATTAGAACATAGTGAATAGTGGCCTTAGAACCCACAGACACAGAACCCAGCAGTGATGCCCAGCTTGGCAGAGAAGCTGATTTGAGTCTGAAGCTTTGAATCCTTAGGGTGTGAGAGTTTCTTTGCATAGTCACTATGTTATCTCTCCTTCACTATGCTTTATCTCTTGGTCAGGAGAGAGGGATTAAGCTAGGAAGCATACTTATAGTTAAAAAACACTCAGACTCCTGTAGCCTACAGGGAAGAAAAAGAACAAAAGAGGATTTTGAGTTGAGTGATGCTTCAACTCAGGGATTAAAATAATATTGAAACAACTGTCAATTTTCACAGCCATGAAGCCTTTAAGTACCTTACTTAGACACAAGTCAATCCAGGCAAGAGTGATCAGTAATTTGAAAAGTATTGAGAGAGGGACCTCATAACATACTATACAGAATTGTTAAACCAACAAGAAGAAATATTGGAGAAATGAACCAGGACAAGAGTCCAGCTAAAAGCCTCCCAAAGGATGAACCACAAAATAATGAGATCAACATCCAAACACTAGTTAAGGAAATAATCACAGGAGTGAGTTAAGAGTTTGAAAGAATTGTCATCAGAAATGCAGAAACAACAAATGAGACTCTGGAAGAAAACACTAATTATCTCAAGGTTATTAGAGAGCTGAAAGCTGAAATAGCTGAGCTAAGAACACAACTAGCAGGAACAAGCTAAAACAGTAACAGAATAGGGTAACAAAATAGATGAACTCCAGAAAGCAGTAGAGGTGAGAGAGAATAGAATAAATGAGGCTGAAGACAGAATTAGCAAGATTGAGGACAAACTAGAGACAACTAAAAAAGAAGTAAGAAATCTCAAAAAAAAAAAAAGACTAATAGATACTGAAAACAACAACAGAGACCTATGGAATGACTTCAAAAGAAATAATATACAGATTATTGGCTTACCAGAAGAAGAAAGAGAGGGAGGGGAAGAAAGCATTCTTTAGGACATTATAGCTGAGAACTTCTCTAGTCTAGAAAACATCAAAGGCAAAAAGGCTCAAGAAGCCCACAGTGTACCAACAGAATTAACCCAGACTTAAAGACACCAAGACACATCATATTTAGAATGGAAAGAAATAAGAGTAAAGAAAGAATCCTGAAGGCTGCAAGAGAAAAGCAAAGAGTCACCTACGGAGGAAAACCCATAAGATTAGTAGCATACTTCTCCACAAACAGTACATGTCAGAAGAGAATGGCAAGATATCTATCGAGTGCTCAATGAGAAAGGCTTTTAATCAGGACTACTGTATCCTACTAGACTGCAATTCAGACTAGATGGAGGCATAAAAACCTTCTCATACAAGAAACAGTTGAAAAAAATCAACTATCACCAAGCCTACCCTGAAAGAAGTTCTGAAAGGTCTCCTATAAAGAGGCAGACCACCATAAGTATGCCATATATCAGAACACTCTAAAAATCTACAAGAATGGCATTAAAATATCTTCAATCTTTGATATCAATATATGTCAGTGGCCTGAATTCACCTATTAAGAGGCACAGGGTAGGAAGATGGATGATAAAACACCAGCCAAAAATATATTGTCTACAGGAAACCCACCTAACTTAACAAACACAGACTCAAAGTGAAAGAATGGAAAACTATATACAAGCCCACCAAAAAGGGTAAGAACAGCTGTTCTCAAATCTGACATGATAGACTGTAAAATAAATAAAATTTTAAAAGATAGGGATGGACAATACTTAATGCTCAGAGGATCAGTCAGTCAAGAGGACTTAACAATTATTAACATCTATGCACCCAATCAAAATCCATCTAAATACATCAAACATCTACTGAAAGAGATAAAGCAATATATTAACAGCAACATAGTCATAGTAGGGGACTTCAACACTCCACTCTCTCAACTTGACAGATTGTTCAGGCAG
The DNA here is from genome assembly GCF_950295315.1 of Erinaceus europaeus. Lineage (NCBI taxonomy): Eukaryota > Metazoa > Chordata > Mammalia > Eulipotyphla > Erinaceidae > Erinaceus > Erinaceus europaeus. The sequence continues at coordinate 19,669,312 of NC_080167.1, forward strand.
AAAAATTGATAAAGAAATGAGGAAGCTAAATGAGAAGATAAACTAGAACTATTCAACATTTTCAGAGTCATTCACTGCAAGAAACTTGACTACACATTCTACTCAAGTCCACTTGGGTCATTCTCTAGTATAGACCATATGTTAGGCCACAAAGACAGCATCAGCAAATTTTAGAGCATTGAAATCCTCCCGAGCATCTTCTCTGACCACAGCAGAATTAAACTAACACTTAACAATCAACAAAAGATTAGTAATAGTCCCCAGATGTGGAAGCTCAACAGTACACTACTTAACAACTACTGGGTCAAAGAAGACACAAAGGAATAAATCAAAATGTTTTGAGAGTTCAATGAAAATGAAGACACAAGCTATCAAAATATTTGGGACACTGCTAAAGCAGCACTGAGAGGTAAGTTCATAGCCATATAAGCACACATTAGGAAACAAGAAAAAGCACAAATAAACATCCTGATTGCATACTTTAAAGACCCAGAAGAAGAACAAAGGAACCCTAAAGTTTTGGGTCCATGATTGCTCAACAATTTGTTTGGCTTCGTATGTTAACTCTCTTTTCAGTCACCAGGTTCCAGATGTCATCAGGATGCCGGCCAGGCTTCCCTAGACTGAAGACCCCACCAATGTGTCCTGGAGCTCTGCTTCCCCAGAGACCCACCCTACTAGGGAAAGAGAGAGGCAGACTGGGAGTATGGACCGACCAGTCCACGCCCATGTTCAGCGGGGAAGCAATTACAGAAGCCAGACCTTATACCTTCTGCAACCCACAATGACCCTGGGTCCATGCTCCCAGAGGGATAGAGAATGGGAAAGCTATCAGGGGAGGGGGTGGGATATGAAGATTGGGTGGTGGAAATTGTGTGGAATTGTACCCCTCCTACCCTATGGTTTTGTTAATTAATACTTTCCTAAATAAAAACAAAAAATCACTAAAGTTAGGGCAGAAATAAATAACATTGAAAATAAGAAAACCATACAAAAGATTAATGAAAGTAAATGTTGGTTCTTCCAAAGAGTAAGCAAACTTGACAAACCTTTAGCCAGACTTACAAAACAAAAAAGGGAGAAGACCCAAATAAATTGGTTTGTAAATGAAAAATGAGCTAACAGAACAAACACTGCAGTAAATCAACATACCAACAACTATATGCCACCAAGCTAGATAACTAGGAAGAAATGGGAAATTTCCTAGATACCTACAAATTTCCAACACTAAATAAAGAAGAACTATATAATATGAACAGGTAAATTACAGCTAATGAAATTGAAACAGTTACCAAAACCATCCCCAAGAATAAAAGTCCTGGACCAGATGGTTTTACAAATGAATTCTCCAAAACCTTCAAAGAACTAATACCTCTACTTTTAAAAGTCTTCCAGAAGGTTGAAGACACTGGAATACTCCCTTCCAGCTTCTATGAAGCCAACAGCACTCTGATACCAAAAGCAGACAGGGACACAACCAAAAAAGAAAACTACAGACCAATATCTCTGATGAACTTAGATGCTAAAATATTGAACAAAATTCTAGCCAACCAGATACATCAGTATATTAGATTGTTCATCATGACCAAGTGGCGTTTATCACAGGCATGCAAGGTTGGTTTAATATACATAAATCAATCAACGTGTTCCATCACATCAATAAAAGCAAGACCAAAAACCACATGGTCATGTCAATAGATGCAGAGAAAACCTTTGACAAAATACATTGTTTTATAATCAAAACAATATAAGCAACGGGAATAGATGGAAAATTCCTGAAGATAGTGGATTCTATATATAGCAAACCTATAGCCAACATCATACTCAATGGTGAACAACTGGAAACATTTCCCCTCAGATCAGGTATTAGACCAGAGTGTCCACTATCACCATTATTATTCAACATTTATTTAACTTCCATCCCAGATAAGTCAGTTATCTTTTTTATCTTCTTTTTATTAGTAATTTAGCAGAGTTTTACAAAAATGCTAACATAAGTAAATAAATAAACAAATAAATAAAGGCAGAGGTAGATAGCAATGGTTGTGCAATGAGGCTCTCATGCCTGAGGCTCCAAAGTTCCCAGGCTCAATTCCCTGCACCTCCATAAACCAGTGCTCTGGTAAAATAATAATAATAATTAATTATTATAAAAATTCTAAGACTTCAGGGATATAATTTGACACCCATACACAGTAAGCATAAATGACCACAAAATACACCAGACTGATTTATTTTCATTAAATAAAGATAATTATTTTCATGAAATAAAGAGAAACTGTTTGGTTCTGCCATGCAGTGGGACTGGGGGTTTAACCTGCTACCTCTGGAGCCTTGGGCAAGAGCAAGTCTGGTGCACAACCTGTGATGTCTCTCAGCCTTTTCTTTTCTTCTCTTTTCTTTTTTCTTTCTTTCTTTTTTTTTGTTTTTGCATATGACCCACCTGTGAAATATGGAAAACTACTTCCTTCTACTGAAAATTCCAAAAAAAAAAGAAGCAAGTAGGTCCAAAGGTGAGAAAAGGTGTTGGAACAATTTAAAACTTTTTGTCCTAAGCCGACTTCTCTATAATGAGCATCATAACTTTCTCCCTCTCCTTGCATGTTGGGATGCTGTCAAAGTAATGTTTTGTTGACTTTAATTTTGCATAATTCCCAGAGAGCGCTGCCTCAAACCTCTTCTGATATTAAACAGATTAAAGGATGCATGCCAGACTTGCAAACTGTATCTAATGCTAGAGTTTTAATTATGCACACATTAAACAAAAAAGCAAAAATGCTTTTTTTCTTTTTGTCCCTGTGGCTATAACTTGACATTATGCAAACTCTCTCAAAGGCAGAGCTCTTCAAAAGTTCCAAGTCAAAAAGGGTATGCTTTTCTAGAATCCTGGTGTAGCTGAGGTCATAGGACTCTGCTCTATGGGAAACAGTCCTACTTGCCAGCTGCCTCTGTGACTGTCACCGTCTGGCTTTCCCAGATACACAAATGGCAATTAAGGAGACATGAAGACTGCTCTGGACAGTGCACCATCTCAGAACCATTCCTATCTTTCTGTTCTTTCTCAAATTATAGGGAAGTACATTTCTTGGGTTAAATGTACCATTGGCAGTCCCGACAAGAGGCAGGAGGAAGGAAGGCTGGAAAAGCCCAGCGTTCCCTCTTCACCTCTGTCATGGAAAGCTCTTCAGAAAGCTACTGAATGTCCCCAGGAATCAGGCCTACTATAGGTTGAGATTCAAGTCCAAGACCCAGGCTCATGATGGTGCTAAAAAAATCCTTCCCGTTGTCTTTCTAGTCTTGGGTGAAGTAGCCTTTATCTTCTTAGCTTCTGTGAAACTTACAAGATGGTCCTTCACTGTAATATATCCCCCTCTGCTTGACATACCTGTGGTTTCTGCCTTCCTGGCCTACATACTATAAGATGAATTCATCACTGTAAACATAGTGAACAGCTCTGTTCCTCAGAGAGCTAAGAACACCTACAGACATGCACACTTTGATTTGAGGGATGACGTTGTGTGACTGGCCTGCCTACTCCCAGCCTGCACATTGTTCCTCCTTTCTGGGGTCTCCTTTCCTGCTGATGGATGTGGTGGTGACTGGTCTATATGCAGGCACAACCTGGGAGGGAGACACTATCTTGCTCTAATCCATAGACGATGTCCGGATGCTAGTTCCCTACAACTTCAGATATCCCCAGGAATTGTTTTTATTCCAGACCCTGTGCTCCTGTAACTTCCAAGGCAATAATTCCCAGATCTCACCCCTCACATGACTTCAGCTGAGAAAGAAAGACCACTGTTTACTTCAAAAACAAGAGACACTCGATCTATGACATCCCCTTTTGGACATCTCAACTTTATATGCCCCAAGTCCCCATCATTCAGTGACTGCCTAGCAATTTACTTTGGGGTTAAGGGGACATTTGTCCACCAACTGTTTATTGAGTCAGCAAGCATCTACTTAAGATATCCAATAAGACAAATAAAAAATAAAGGATCAGGGGCTGAATGGTGGCACACCTGGTTGAGCGCACATGTTTCAAAGTGTAAGGACCCGGATTTGAGCTCCCAGTCCCTACCTGCAGGGAAGAAGCTTTGTAAGTGGTGAAGCAGGGCTGTAGGTGTGTCTCTCTGTCTCTCTCCCACTCTATCACACACTTCCCTCTTGACTTCTGGCTATCTCTATCCAATAAATCAAAATATTTTAAACAATAAAGAAGCATCACCCAGAACCTTGTTTTGATGGCTGTGCAAATGTGTGATTCTCAGACAGCATAAGCAGTTGTGTTTCTATGTTCTAAAGTTCAGCACTACATCTCCTCACCGTTTAGCAACGTTTAATGATCCCACCCACATGCCATATACCTCCCTATTTCATGAGCACAGGTATGGTGTTTTTTTGAGTGCGTCCTCAGTGTTGTACAACCATGACCAGAGTAAATTTCAGAACATTTCCAACACTCCCCACAGAAATGTTGTACTCATGTTCCACATAACTTCTCCATTCTCCAAGCCCACTAGTTCTGGACACTCTTGAATCTACTTCCTATCTCTGTAGATATTTATTCTAAGCATTTTATAAGCATGGGATCAATAATGTATGGTCTCCCATGACTGACTTCTTCCATTTGGAAGAAGTATGTCCATCACATGGATAATATACTCTATGCTATACCTGAGGAAGATGGGTCTATATTGGGGCAGCTTGGAATGTTCCTACTCATAACCACAGAATGTGAGCTCAGATCTACAGGGATGCAGCGGTCACATAGGCTTCTAAGCTGAATATGGGCCCCAGATCAAATCAAGTTGATGGGGTTTACAGTCAACAATATTTATATCTCTTTCCCATATTTGGGAGCTACTTTCTTCCCTGATCCAGCTTTCTGTTCCTTTTCCAGCCATGACACCATCTCCCCAGACACTAACTTGGACCCATCTGCATATCAGATTTCATGCTCAGAGGAAAAAACAAAGAAACTAGTATAGCTACCGGCCCTTTGGAATATAACTAAAATATGCCTACTAGCTATCTACAAAATGGAGGACCCCCAACTCTTCATCTGCATTGTTCCAGCCTTTAGGTTCATGATTGTTCAACAATTTGTTTTATTTTGTATGTTAACTCTCTTTTCAGTCACAAGGTTCCAGATGCCAGCATGATGCCAACCAGACTTCCTTGGACAGACAACCCCACCAATGTGTCCTGGAGCTCCACTTCCCCAAAACTCCACCCTACTAGGGAAAGAGAGAGGCAGGTTGGGAGTATGGATCGGCCTGTCAATGCCCATGTTCAGTGGGGAAACAATTACAGAAGCCAGACCTTCAACATTCTGCATCCCACAATGACCTTGGGTCCATACTCCCAGAGAGTTAAAGAATAGGAAAGCTATCAGGAGAGCGGATGAATTTGTTGTGGGAATTGTGTGGTGTTGCACCCCTCTTATCCTATGGTTTTGTCAATTCTTCTGTTTTATAAATAAAAAAAAGAAAAGAAAAACAAAGTCAACTGTTGTGAAACTAATTTGGGTTAACCTAAGTCTCAAGATATCTCCAGATGCCTTCTCTGATATAAATGACCTGGCCCTCCCATACTGATTATGAATAATCAACTTGGTTGCCAGGGAAGTTAATTGTGAGGAATTATGACAGCCTGTCTGGCACACAAGCTGTGTTCAACAGGTTTGGGTACCATCAACTGTTGTCAACCTGTGATGCTATGATTTTTAAAATTTGTCCTGATGTTGGATATTTAATAATAGAGATTCGTTTAAAAATAGATTTTGGTCTAAAATAACTTTTGGTTCTGGCTAAGATAAAAATAACAATATATACCTGAAAGCAGAAGTACACTAGAGTTTGCAGTGAGTATCCCCTAACACTTCCTCTCCACTATTCCAAGCTTTGGGTCCATGATTGCTCAACAATTTGTTTGGCTTTGTATTTTAACTCTCTTTTCAGTCATCAGGTTCCAGATGTCATCAGGATGCTGGCCAGGCTTCCCTGGACTGAAAAGCCCACCAATATGTCCTGGAGCTCCGCTTCCCCAGAGACACACCCTACTAGGGAAAGAGAGAGGCAGACTGGGAGTATGGACCTACCAGTCAACGCCCATGTTCAGCGGGGAAGCAATTACAGAAGCCAGACCTTCTACCTTCTGCAACCCACAATGATCCTGGGTTCATGCTCCCAGAGGGATAGAGAGTGGGGAAGCTATCAGGAGAGGGGGTGGGATATGAAGATTGGGTGGTGGGAATTGTGTGGAGTTGTACCCCTCCTACCCTATGGTTTTGTTAATTTATCCTTTCTTAAATAAATTAAAAAATAAATAAATAAAATATTTTTTAAAAATTAAAAAAAAGGAATTATATGATCAAATAACCATAAAATATAACAGGGTATCAATTTACTTTCCTGATTTGGATTACATAAACAAATTGAAAAAAGTGAAACAAAAACTTTGGACATTGAGCATCAGAGAGTTTCAAGGTGGTTATGACAGAGCAAGAAGAGAGCTGAGGTCTCATAGCTTCAAGAGATTCTGATCTGCAAGATCTAAAAGGAAACTCAAGTGAAGCCTCACTATCTCTCAGCTGAGGAGCTCCAGAGGAGCCCAGAAAGATTAAGTGTCTGAAGTTCATAGGCAAAGGTAGCATGGATGGGAAAAGTGTCAATTCAGCATCCACAGGATGAGCAAGCTCAATGTACCCATACTCCTACCACAATTAAACATGAATTGCAAATGAATTCCAAACCTACACATCACCCAGAAGAACACTTAGGAAATTGTTTGCCAGGGGAGATGGTGTCAGAGTTGAAAATAAGACTAGAAAGCTGAATCAGGGAAGATAGTAGCTCCCAAATATGGGAAAATATATAAATAACATTGATTGTAAACCCCATAGATCTGACCTGGGGTCCATATTAAGCACAGGAACTTAACCTCTGCATTTGCTCTACTGCCCAGACAATACCTTTAGCCCAACTGCATGCTAGCTATCAGTCTCGGGCAAAAATTAGTAAATTCATGGGCCCCTTAGAATATACCTAAATTAGAACAACTAGCTTTTTCTAAAATGGAGACCCCAAATCTTACCTGCTATATTCTTGCCTTTAGGTTCCTGGTTATTAAACAATTTTTCTGCTTTGCATATCAATGATTTTCAGCCACCAAGTTGCAGGTGCTAACATGAAGCCAATGTGAATTCCCTGGGCAGAAAACCTCACCAATGTGTCCTAGAACCTCACCTCTCTGAAGACCTGCTGCACTAGGGAAAGACAGAAGCAGGCTGGTGGAATGGATGGACTTGCCAACGCCCATGTCCAGTGGAGAAGCAATTACAGAAGCCAGACCTCCCACCTTCTGCACCCCATAATGATCCTGGGTCCATGCTCCCAGAGGGATAAAAAAAAAAAAAAATAGGAAAGCTTTCAGTGGAGGGAATGGGCTACAGAACTCTGGTGGTGAGAATTGTGTTGGAATTGTGCCCCTCTTATCCAGTGGACTTGTCGATCATAATTAAACCAATTAAGAAGAAAAGGAAGAAAACTGACCTAAAGGAAAGCAGGTCATCTTTACCCCACCATTAAAAACATGACTCACAGAAGAGTTTAATGTAATGCATTTGACTTCATAAAAAAAAAAAAAAATTAGTCCTGGGGAGTCAGTTGGTAACTCACCCATTAGAGTGCACGCATTACTATGTTCTCCAGGAACCTAGTTCACCCCTAGTTTCCACACAAGAAGGGAGACTTTAAGAACAGTACTCCGAGTGTTTCTCCGCCCCACACCTTCTCCCCCCTTCCTTCCCATTCCCCTGTCTTCCTCCTCCTCCTTCTCTCTCTCTTTCTCCCTTTATGAAGACGAAAAATGTCTACTAGGAACACTGGAGTCGTGTATACATAGAGTCCAGGGAAAAACCCAGGCAATAATAAATAAATGGATAAGTAAATAAAGTCCTGCTGTCAAAAAAAAAAACACTTTTTTTTTTTTTATTTACCTGCTTCACCGCCTGTGAAGCGACTCCCCTGCAGGTGGGGAGCCGGGGTTCGAACCGGGATCCTTATGCCGGTCCTTGCGCTTTGCGCCACCTGCGCTTAACCCGCTGTGCTACAGCCCGACTCCCAAAAAACAACACTTTTTTTTAATATTTATTTTTATTTATTTATTCCCTTTTGTTGCCCTTGTTGTTTTATTGTTGTAGTTCTTATTGTTGTCATTGTTGTTGGATAGGACAGAGAGAAATGGAGAGAGGAGGGGAAGACAGAGAGGGGGAGAGAAAGACAGACACCTGCAGACCTGCTTCACCGCTTGTGAAGCGACACCCCTGCAGGTGGGGAGCCAGGGCTTGAACCAGGATCCTTATGCGGGTCCTTGTGCTTAGGGCCACCTGCGCTTAACCCGCTGCGCTACAGCCTGACTCCCGATGAAAACTAGAAAAGACATAGAAAGGTGGGGCTGGGCACATGCCTGGCTGAGCACATATATTACTATGCACAAGGACTCAGGTTCAAACCTCCGCTCCCCAGCTGCAGTCAGGGAGCTTCATGAGTGTTGAAACAGAGATGCAGGTGTCTCTCTTCCTTCCCTCTTTCTCTCAACTTTCTTTGCCTTGCCAAATAAAATAGAAGAAAATAAGAATAACTAATAATGATATGAATTAAGAAATAATTAAGAAGAAGACATAGATAGATGTAAATTATGTCTGTCACTGGCAAAGGGTATGGGTTCAGATTATATTAAAATTTTACCCAGGTGAAGGGTAGATAGCATAATGGTTATGCAAACAGACTCTCATGCCTGAGGCTCCAAAGTCCCAGGTTCAAGCCCCCATACCACCATCATAAGCCAGAGCTGAAGAGTGTTCTGGTAGAAATAAAAAAAAATAAAATTAAAATTTAAAAAATCTCTACCCAATAACATGAAAGCACTCACATGTTGAAAAGAATGTAAAATAAGTATCTCTAAAGTTTCCTTTTTGTTGGTTTATTTGTTTACCAGAGCACTGCTCACCTCTGTTGGTTTGTTGTGGTATAGAGAATTAAACCTGGGACTTTGGAGCCTCAGGTGTGAGAATCTTTTTGTATAACTATTAGACTATTCCCCTGCTCATCTGTAAAGATTCTAAGATAAGTACAGTGAAGCTGTGAATCAGAGAAAGATACCACTATACAGCTATCAGAATATCTCCTAATTGGCCATGTAAAATATCGGGGACACTAATGAACAGGTAGAATTTTCATACCTTCCTGGTGGAAATGTAAAAATGTGCTTTCTTTGGAAATAGTTCTGTGATTTCTTTTAGAACATTTTCAAATTATTTTGATTTCTTGGATAGAGACAACCAGAAATTGAGAGGGAAGGGGGAGATAGAAAGGGAGAGAGATAGACACTTGCAGCCCTGTTTCACCACTCACAAAGCCTTCCTCCTGCAGGTGGGAACTGGGGGCTCAAACCAGAGTCCTTGTACATTGTAACATGTGCGCTCACCCAGGTACACCACCACCCAGCCCCAACTCCGTGGTTTCTTTAAAGACTTAACAAAATACCAAGGTGAATACTACACTTGATCTTAGCCAAAAGGCCGAGAAGTGATAATACCAAGGTAAATGAAAGTCTTAGCTCACACAGAAAATTTTATGTGAATAGACCATAGTATGTTAATTTGCAATAGAAAATTCCTGGAAATAGCCCAAGTGTCCATCAGTAGAGAAAGAGAAACATGTATTATAGACCCCTTCATGCAATGGGATTACTTCAAAAACAGAATAAACTATAATACAGCATGGTCTTCGGTAAGAATATAAAGAAAGCATGCCAAGTAAAGAAGATAGTAAAAAAAATAGTATGTTGTAAGATTCCATTTATATAAAATGTAAAAATGCCAGGTAGCCTCTAGTGTCTAGAAGACAAAGAAGGAGAAAGTACAAAGGGACACACACACACCCCTCAGAGATTAGTGGCACAGTTATACAATTGATTAGTGTTAATGCTGTCATAAATATAAATGGGTATCAAAGTATATGCTTTAGTTTATTATGTTAACTACATGTCAGTAATGCTTTAAAGGAAAAAGGAAATTGAAGGGTGATAAAACATCATTGAGTTGGGAGGAAATAAAATAGTAGAAGTAAAATCACACACGAAACCATGTAACTACATAACTATATAGCCAGACGATTACAATGCTTATGTGGAATGTAAATGAAATACAACACAAGTTTAGCAGGATTGCTTTTCTGAAGCAATTCATTTAGTAACTTGACAGATTCAATTTTTCCATAGTCTGTATGTTGTTTAAAGGAAAACAAAGTAAGGATTAACCATGCAATTTTTGAGTTTAGGGTTGAGCTGATGAATTTAATCTTCCAATTTATTTTCTGGAAACATGATTTGCATATGTGAATACAGGTTCAATTGCATTTTTAATATTGTCTTTGGAGTTATTTATACAAGATAATAAGAAACATGTTATCCCTACCTTTGGGTTCCTATTTATTAAACTTTTTTTTTTTTCTGCTTTATATCTTACTGCCTTTCAGCCACCAAGCTGTAGATACCACTATGATTCCTTCCTGACTTCTCTGGGCAGACAACCTCATCAATGTTTTCCGAAATCTCACCTTTCCAGAACCCTAACCCATTAGGGAAAGATGAAGCAGGTTGGGGTCATGGATTGACCTGCCAACATTCATGTCCAGTGGAGAAGCGATTACAGAAGCCAGAGCTTCCACTTTCTGCACCCCATAATTTTGGTTCATACTCCCAGAGAGACAGAGAATAGAGAAGCTTCCAATGGAAGGGATAAGACACAGAGCTCTGGTAGTGGGAATGGCTATCTTACAATCTTGTTGAGCATTATTAAATCACTAATATTTTTAAAAGAAGTATGTTATAATACATGCTTCAGTCTCTGGGTGTTAGCAGCTCTAGTATCTGGTGGTATTGGTGGTGTAGCTATCAGATGCACATATGACATGTTTTTCTGTGAAACAAGAATGAAGATTTATTGTTGCAGTATCAGTATCACTATGAATGGACTCCAGTGTGGTAAATTTAGGAACAAGGATATACATGGAAACCTCACTATGTTTAACCCCTCCCTCCTCCACCAGTACACACAGAGCAGACACTACTAATCAATTGTCACATTCTAAGGACAAAACTTTGATTTTATGAATACTTCCTCTTTAAAAAATAATTATTTATTCCCTTTTGCTGCCCTTGTTGTTTTATTATTGATGTCATTGTTGTTGGATAGGACAGAGAAAAATCGCGAGAGGAGGGGAAGATAGAGAGAAGGAGAGAAAGATAGATACCTGCAGACCTGCTTCACTGCTTGTGAAGCGACTTCCCTGCAGGTGGGGATCCTTACACAGGTCCTTGTGCTTAACCTGCTGCGCTACCGCACGACTCCGGATTTTATGATTACTTCTAAAGCCATTAGGTGAAAGAAAATTCCAACCAGAGAGTATGTTCAGAAAATGAGTGCAGTTTGCCATATCTAGAATATTCTACAGTTCTTCTCACCTAATAGCTGGTGGAAAATTTTATATACTTTGGAGACTTATTAAGAATAATGTTGGGTTAAGTTGCAGAAGCTACTATGATTCCATCCTGACTTCCCTGAGCAGAGGATCTTACCAATGTGTCCCAGAACCTCACCTCTCCAGAGCCTTGCTCCACTAGGGAAAGTTTAGAAACAGGCTGGAGGTATGGATCAACCTGCCACAGACCATGTCCTGTGAGGAAGCAATTACAGAAGCCAGACTTTCCACTTTCTGCACCCATAAAGATCTATGGCTTATACTCCCAGAGGGATAAAGAATAGGCAAGTTTCCAATGGAGGGAATGGGACATGGAGTTCTGGTTGTGAGAACTGCATGGAATTGTTCCCCTCTTATCTTATAATCTTGTTAATCATTATTAAACCACTAAGAAAAAATTTTTTTAAAGTATAACATGGCTATGAGTTTTCTTTCTTGTACATTTCTTTTGTTAGTGTAAATGTAATACAACCTCATTAGAGAAAATTTGTAAGGATTAAAAAACTTTAGAGCACACTAGCATCCCTAGTCCCATCACTAAGATAAAAACAAAGTACCAAGGGGGTACAGTGGGTTAAGCGCAGGTGGCATGAAGCGCAAGGACCAGCAGAAGGATCCCGGTTGGAGCCCCCGGCTCCCCACCTTGCAGTGGGGTCGCTTCACAGGCGGTGAAGCAGGTCTGCGGGTGTCTATCTTTCTCTCCTCCTCTCTGTCTTCCCCTCCTCTCTCCATTTCTCTCTGTCCTATCCAACAACAACAACATCAGTAACAACAATAGTAGTAACCACAACAATGGTAAAACAACCAGGGTAACAAAAGGAAAAAAAAATGGCCTCCAGGAACAGTGGATTCGTGGTGCAGGCACTGAGGCCTGGCAATAACACAGGAGGCAAAAAAAAAAAAAAAAAAAAGATTTAAAAAAAAAGGGCCATCTTGAAATGATGTTTTAAGATGTCTGGAATTCAAACACAGAGTGTAATAATATACAAATGAGCGCCTGCACCTTGCATTGGACACAGCTCCCAATATGGCAGTGAGAAACAGTACTACTCACAAGTGTCTCTGGTGATGGTCTTTGTTCAGTAGATCCTCATCTGTGAAAGAGGAACCACTCCAAGGAAGATCAACAAGCAGGGGAATTTTATTGATAGTCAGAAGTCACAGTTTCACAGATACTCTCATTTAGTTAAAGATGAGATAAAAACTGAACCAGAAGAGTATGGAAAGATGAGAAGTTTCTAGCACATCACAGTTAAGAGATGAGTACAACAACCCAATACTTTGGGGGAAATGTACAAAAAGTAAAAAAAAAAAAAATGGGGCCAGGAGGTAGCTCTGTAAGAACATACTATTACTATGCATAAGGTCCTGGGTTCGAGTTCCTGGCCACTATATGGAGTGCCTGCAAGTGGGGAAGGTTTCATGAACGGGAAAGGGGTGCTGTGGTCTATCTTTACCTCTATTTCTCTCTTTCTCTCACCCTCTATTAAAAAATACCTCAGCAATGTCTCTGGTGGCAAAAGAATGCTACAGCACAATAGTCGTCTTCTGTCACACAAGGTAATGACACCCATAAGTTCTTTCAAGCACACTGCTTTCACTTTGATAATATTTCCTGACTATTATCACCAGCCATCCTTTTCTTGAGGTTGAAAACCTTCCTGCTCATTGCAATGCCTTCTGGGTCCAATAAGAGTGTCCAGGAATATGAACTGTTTGTTTTTCTGAAGGCGTATTAAATGTTGTGGTAATAATAACTCTCAACTCTCAATGATTGAAAGGGAGATTTAGACAACTATGAGAGTCAAATGTACCTCTTCTTTCCTCCTTCTTTCCTTTTTTCTTTTTATTTTGTTTGTCCCTCTTCGCGCCCCCTCCAGAGCTACAATCTTGCACATTGATGATTTCAATGCCATTTTCTTAATTTTTTTTTCAAAATATTTATTTATTTATTGGATAGAGACAGCAAGAAATTGAGAGGGAAGGAGTCCTAGGAAGGGAAAGAGACAGAAAGAGACACCTGCAGCCTTGCTTCACCACTCGCAAAGCTTTCTTCTTGCAGGTGGGAACCAGGGGCTCGAACCCGGGTCCTTAAGCACTGTAACATGCACACTCAAACAAGTGCGCCACATTCCGGCCCCTTCCAATGTCATTATTCTTATTTCAAAGAGAAAGAGGGAAAGACACCATACCACTGAAGTTTCCCCAGTGACAGGGCACTATAAAAATAGAATTGAATGAAAGAGAATTACTTAAGTCTGCAAGAGAAATTATGTTGTCCACACCCATAATATTCACAAATGCTGAGTGTGTGTTCAAGTGTATGCTTACATGGTAATCTTTGCATATGAGATAGATTCAGTTTGTTTATTAGTCTTCCACGAAATAGTAAGTTTGTGGCTACATTTCTTAGTCAAAGTTTTCATGAAAGATGGTGGCCATAGAAAACCCAAGCACTATAAATGATTATGTAGCAATTATTTTGTAGCTCGTATACTTCTATTTGTAAAAAGAAATCATGAGTCCAGGTGGTGCACACTGGTTAAACACACAAAGTACTAAGCACAGGGACCTGCCCAAGGATCTGGGTCCTAGCTCCCACACCCCACCTACAGGGGGAAATACTTCACATGAGGCAAATTAGATCTGAAGGTGTCTTATCTTTCTCTGCCTCTATCTCCCCCGGCCCTATCAATTTCTCTCTGTCATATCCAAAATGGAAAAAAAAAGAAAAAGGTCATCAGGAGCAGTGGATTTGTAGTGCTGGTACCAAGCCCCAGTGATAATTCTGGAAACAAAACAAACAAACAAACAAAATTATTAATCTAGAATAAATGGAAGTTATAGCAATCTGAGACTTACAATCTGATAAAAGAAATGTAGACATGCAATGAATTGTTGGTTTTGGAGATGAAAATATCTCCAACAATCTTAGTTGTTTTGACTTTCAGTAAAATGCATCATGGCTGACCATAGTAATTATATATTATATGACCTACACATTGCCATCTATAACTGATCAAAAGTTAGGGGCAAAAAAAAAAATATCTCTTCAGTGAAACCGTTTAAAATGACAAGAACTTGTTAAATTTAAAGGTGCCAAGTAATTCTGTAGACTAATGGATTATTGATTTCAATAGAGGAGGCTTGTTTAAAAGGTGTTGGTTTGGCCTGTTAAAGATTCACCAATGGCTTATAAAACTGTGATAAAGTGAAATAACAGCACAGCAACAAAGGGTAGTCTGTGGATTTGCTTCCAAGAGAATACAGTTCAGCTCTGGCATAAAGGCCGGATAAAAGACTCTAATGGACTTCAGTCTGTACAATGTATGCCCTTCATAAAAATCTGGAACTGATCCTTAGAAGCAGTAAATCACAGAAACACAGTCAGTTTCTTCACTTTATTTCATGTTAATATTGGCTTTGAAATTGGACTTTTCAAATGTGTGACATCATATTAGAAGTACTATTTGGAACCATAGTTATGTAGTGATTTAAGATATTATTGTTGTTTAGTGTATTGTACCAAAGTAAAAGACTCTGGGGTGTGTGGGGGGGATCCAAGTTCTGAAATATGATAGCAGAGGACCTAATGTGGGGGCTGAACTGTTCTGTGGAAAACTGGGAATGTTACACATGTACAAACTGTTATATTTTACTGCTCACTGTAAAACATTAATCCTCCAATAAATAAATTTTAAAGAGATATAATCATTTGTAATCCTCCTATCTTATATTATTTAGTTTATATACATATATTTGCATAGAAAATATAATGAAAGTATTCAAACATTTCTTTTTTTTATTATTTATTTAATTTATTTATTCCCTTTTGTTGCCCTTGTTGTTTTATTGTTGTAGTTATTATTGTTGTTGTCACTGTTGGATAGGACAGAGAGAAATGGAGAGAGGAGGGGAAGACAGAGAGGAGGAGAGAAAGATAGACACCTGCAGACCTGCTTCACCGCCTTTGAAGCAACTCCCCTGCAGGTGGGGAGCCGGGGTTCGAACCGGGATCCTTATGCCAGTCCTTGTGCTTTGCGCCACCTGCGCTTAACCTGCTGCGCTACAGCCCGACTCCCTCAAACATTTCTTATTGAGTGGTACAGAGTTCAAACTCAACTGCTTTTATTCAGACAACTAAAATGTTTTTCTGGGGGTCGGGCGGTGGCGCAGTGGGTTAAGTGCATGTGGTGCAAAGCGCAGGGACCGGCGTAAGGATCCCGGTTCGAGCCCCCGGCTCCCCACCTGCAGGGGAGTCGCTTCACAGGCGGTGAAGCAGGTCTGCAGGTGTCTATCTTTCTCTCCCCTTCTCTGTCTTCCCCTCCTCTCTCCATTTCTCTCTGTCCTATCCAACAACGAATTGCGTCAACAAGGGTAATAATAATAATAACCACAACGAAGCTACAACAAGGGCAACAAAAGGGGGGAAAAATGGCCTCCAGGAGCGGTGGATTCATGGTGCAGGCACCGAGCACAGCAATAACCCTGGAGGAGGAAAAAAAAAAAAAAGTTTTTCTGTTTTTCTTTTTATCAGAGCACTATTCAACTCTGGTTTATGGTGGTGCAGGGGATTGAACCTGGGACTTCAAAGCCTCAGGTATGACAGTCTCTTTGCAAAATCATTATGCTATGCACCCCTGCCCACACAACTAAAATGTAATTCACATGGTTTGTATATATTTTATATATACATATACTTGTATATTTATAGATGTATTCATACATATTTATCATGATTGTCCATTATTATGTGTATATAGATAAATACATATACATGAATTTATACCTTCTC
This sequence comes from Erinaceus europaeus, assembly GCF_950295315.1. Taxonomy (NCBI): domain Eukaryota; kingdom Metazoa; phylum Chordata; class Mammalia; order Eulipotyphla; family Erinaceidae; genus Erinaceus; species Erinaceus europaeus. The sequence continues at coordinate 19,685,656 of NC_080167.1, forward strand.
TCTATGTAGATACATAAGAAAACCTTTCTCTTTAAAAACTAAATTTGCTTGCAGATCACTTTCAGACTTTACAGAACATATTTGTAAGATTCAAATCACCGATTATTTTTTTAGTTTTTATACATTTATTGTTTTGTTTTGTTTTTATGTTTTGTTTGTTTTTTTTACCAGAGCACTGCTCCGCTCTGGTTTATGATAGTGCATGGGATTGAACCTGGGACTTCAGAGCCTCAGGCATGAGAGTCTCTTTGCATAGCCATTATGCTATCTATTCCTGCCTCATTTATAGTTTATTTCTCCTTTCTTTTTCTCATTTTTTATAGCTCAGTAGTACTCAATTGTTTATTCAGGTGAGAAAATAGAAGATAAGTGAAAATATTCACTCACTATAATAAAACATGAAAAAAGAAGTGGAAATATTCAGTGTGTGTATGTGTGTGTGTGTGTGTGTGTGTGATTTTTTAACCAGAATAGACTTCTCTGAAATTTGCATTGATAGTACAGGGATTATTCTAGCTTAACTCCATCAAGTGCCTGCAGGCTCAAAGGAGAAATCTCTACCACTCCCTGAACTACCTAAAAGAATGGGAGTGAAGACCTTACTTAGAACTAGGATTTTACCAGAAATAAACTTTCTGTTTAAAAAAAAAAACCAAAAACTCATCTACATAGGAGGGAAACATGTAGTACAGGCCATCTTAATGATCTCATATGAGTTATCCATTCCTAACCTCATCATAGGAATATTTATCCTATCTTCTTGGACCCAGGCCCCTGTTATGTTCTTTTTCATTTTTATTTTCTTTATTTGTTGGATAGAGACGGTCAAATTTGAGAGGGGAAAAGGGAAGTCAAAAAGGAGAGAGACAGAAAAAAACCTGCAACACTACTTCACCATTCCCAAAGCTTTCATTCTACAGGTAGGGATCAGCGCTTGAACCTGGATCCTTGTGCAGTGTAACGTGCTCTCAATCAGCTGTGCTACCACCTGGCCGCTGTTATGTTCTTTAACTCAAGATATAGACCCTTATTTTTTTCCGTTGACTTTAGAATCCACAAACCCGTGGACTCTTTATAGGCATAAAATTATTTTTTTCTCGTTAGTCTGTCCGAAATTAATTATTCAACCAACCTAAGAAAAATTCAAAGAAGTCATGAAAAGTTTCTTCTCTGCCTACACTTCTCAGTCTTATATTAACCATAATACATAGCTGAAATAAAAGATTGCTTTACTTGATCACTACTGAATAGTTTTATAATTTTGTCCTTAAATATGTAAACAGATGACTGGAAAATTTTATACTTCTCTGAGTTGGCTATGCCAGATACATTTGCTTTCCACTTTGAAGAACTCATTCTCCTCTTACAGCTGACGATCTTCAGAAAACAGAAACAACAGATTTTGGATGACACTGCTAAGCAGTCCATCCAGATACTTTTTTTTTTTTGCAAAAATCACAATTACTGTTACAACTGTCATTTATAATAAGAATTGCTAAATTAAATATAACAGCCCTGGGATGTTTACACCAAACCTTATACACTAGGTCCCCTCATTTCCCCAAAGTGGATGCACAGTAGATTTTTATCAAATATTTATGTAATTTTAAGATCAATAAATGCAAATTGGTTTCACTGAACCACTTATTTGAGGAAAATGTCACAGCTCCAAGCTGAGCTTTGCTAATGAAATTTGCAAATAATTATTTAATGATATGCAAATTGTCATCAGGCAATTCAGTCAAAAGATTGAAGACAGGGAGGTAATATCCTCTCTCCAGAAATTAGGTGCTATGAAAACCAGAACATCACAATTTAAAAAAAAAAAATTACAACCATTTAGAAAAGAGTAGATACAAATTCCTTCTTTGGTTATTGATAGTGAAACAAACAAACAAAAAAAAAGAATGAAAAAGAAAAAAGAAAAGAAAGTATGAAAAGAACCTGAGATATTTAAGCTTTTTAAAAAAATATTTTTATGGATTTTATTTTTGAGAGAGATGCAGACAGAGAGAGACACAGAGAGAAACACCAGAGCACTGCTCAGCGCTGGCTTATGGTGGTGTAGGGGACTGAACCTGAGACTTCGGAGCCTCAGGCATGAGAGTCTGCTTGCATAACCATTATGCTATCTCCCCCACCCATATTTAAGCTTTAATAAAATCTTTCCTCCTGGAAATTATCCTAAACTCATAGCTCAATTTTCCTTGATGCAACCTTTGAAACACTGGAGATTGGAGCTAATGAGTTGTAAAAATGTGTATGTGGGACTTCAGCCCATAATTTGCTTGAAATGGAATTGAAATGTGTGGCAGGTTGACCATGATGGGATGACTTGATACATTATAGGCTGAAGCTCAGATGAGCTGTAAGTGTTTCTTTAACTTCCCCCTGGGCTGGTCAAACAGTTCACTTGGATAGTGTGTTCCTTTCCCATATGCATGACCCAGTTTCAGGACCAGCACCCACCACACTGAAGAAAGCTTCCATGCTATCCATGCTATGATTTCTCTCTCTCTCTCTCTCCTAAACTAAACTAATTTTAACCTCCTTCTACCTCCACTTCCCAATCTGTAGTATGGAACTACCTTATGGGAATACTATAAAGATTAAATAAAACAATTTTATATGAGTCTTTGGCATATGAAAAAGAAACAACTTGACATATTAGTGCTGCTGTTATTATTAGTATTAGTATTAGTATTAGTATTAGTATTAGTATTAGTATTAGTATTAGTATTAGTATTAGTATTAGTATTAGTATTAGTATTAGTATGTAAGAGGGAAACAATGAAGTGAACTGATGTTTCTATGTAATATAAAGGGAGGCCTTATCAGGAAGAGTACCTACCTTGTCATACAGAAGACCCAGGTTCAAGTTCATGGAACTCAGGGCAGCTCTGATCTTTCTCCCTCTCCCTTTCTCTCTCTCTCTCTCTCTCTCTTTTTCTCTCTCTGCCCTCTCACCCACAACTCACCCCACTCTGAATGAGAAAGCAGCCTAAGAGCCGTCAAATCAGGAATATGTGAAGCCCCAGCTCTTTAAAAACAAGTAACAACCCACAAAATCTGTATATAAGGGACTATCAGATTTTTTTTTTTTCTTAGAGCTAGAAGAGCTTATCTAAGTGGTCCAGGTCTGAGTCCCCCAGTCCCACATGTGAGCACTAGAGCACCAGGGGCAACTTGGATACCATGACAGTTTTCCTCTTTCTGCCTTTCTCTAACTGAAATAGAAAAGAACAAAAAGGCAGCCTGGGAGCAGGGAAATCACACTTGTACAGGGTCCAAAGTCACATACACAAAAAGTAACACTTTTCCCCTCCTCTTTCTTTTCTTTTTTCTTTACTTTATCCTGAAACCTCTCAGTTGTTTTTAAGTCTTGTCATTTTGCTTTCACTTAAAAATATTTATTAATAGGAGTCGGGCTGTAGCACAGTGGGTTAAACGCACATGGCGCAAAGCACAAGGACCGGCATAAGGATCCATGTTCCGGCCCCCGGCCCCCCACCTGCAAGGCAGTTGCTCCACAGGCCGTGAAGCAGGTCTTCAAGTGTCTGTCTTTCTCTCCCCCTCCTCTCTCCACTTCTCTCTGGCCTGTCTAGCCACAACAACATCAATAATGTCAATAATAACACAACAATTTAAAAAAAGGCAAGGGGCAACAAAAGGGAAAATAAATAAAATAAATAAATAATAAAAAATAAAAAAATATTTATTAATTTATTTTGGAGAATGACAGACAGAAATTGAGGAGGAAAGGGAAGATAGAATGGGAGAAAGAAAGAGAAATATCTACATCTTTTGCTTCACCATTTGTGAAGCTTCCCCCATGGGGATGGGGCAGAGGGGGTTTATGGATTGAACCTATGTCCTTACACACTATAATATGTATGAACTGCCAGATACACTGCCACTCAGCCCCAATTTGGGGAAACTTGTCTCTTCCACTGCCCGTCACGATTAGATTGCATGCCTGTCCATTTTCTGGTGTTACCCAGAGTCTATTCAAGTCTATGTTGCAGAGGACCTGACTTTAGCTCCCATCTTCACTTTGTCTTGCTCAGTGATACATCACAGCAAGTGTTTCATATCCACACACATGGATCTCCTTTCCTGACCTGGGTCTTGCTTATTATAGCTTTTCTTCAGAGGAAAGGGAAAGTCATTTCCACCTTGGCTTTGCAGGTCATTATTTCTCCCTCCTGCTAATTATACGACAAAGAACATGGACATTGACTGATAAGGTACTTTTGACAATCGGATAATCATCCTGAGAAGATCAGATAAGGAAAGATTTCCAGTCTCCTGAGATTCTAACGGGAAAAAAAAATGATAAAAAATGAAATCAAAGGACTGTGAAGCCTTTGTTTGAGACATACTTGGTTTTTCGGTTTTGGAAAAGGCAATTACCTTTCTGAATCTGACTCTATTTACTAGAGCTAACAATACAATTCCCGTGTGGTGACTGAGCATAGTGGATTTGCTGGATAGAGTGGATTTTCTTTGAGGTAAACCAACTAATCACACAATTTCATTTCTTGCACATATATGAGGGTCAGTGAATAATGAATCTGGCAAAACTTTTCTCATTCAAACTCTGCTAGCTACAGAAACAGAAAAAATTGTTTTAAATCAGTCTTGCAAATTTGAATCTAAGTCCCACTACCCATTCATTCCTGGGTGATTCCAAACCCTGGTTCTACAACATACGAGTCTGTGTTTAAATCTTAATAGGCTGACCTCTAGCTCAATTCTTTGTCATACCGCATGGTGCCTTTTAATCTTGATCTTGACTCTGAAGCTTCTACTGTGATTGCATTATCACTGCTGTTTAAGAGTTTGAACACACAGGGGCCAGGTGGTGGTGCAGCTGGTTGAGTGCATGTGTTATAATGCACAAGGACATAGATTCCAGCCACTGGTCCCCACCTGCAGGGTGGGGAGGGGAGCTTTGTGAGTGGTGAAGCAGTGCTACAAGTGTCTCCCTGACTATGTTTGTCTCTATCACCCCCTTTCCTCTTTATTTCTGACTGTGTCTACCCAATAAATGAAGATAATAATTTTAACACACACACCATTCATTATTTAGAATAACACTGCATGGTATTTCAATCACCAGCTCTTCACCATGTAGATGGGGGAAGATGGTAACTTAAAATTCTAGGTTTGGCTGAGTAAATTTAAGCAACATTATGTGTTTGGCTCCACTGCAATAAGGTGGATATGACAGTTGGGGCAAAATTAGTGTAATATGTGGACATTACAAATTACCTGAGACTCAGAACATTTGTCACATAGACCCTTTGTTCTTAGCTCTATCACTGAGAGGGAGGGGAAAAAGATGCCTGGAGAAGTAATAACTATTATGAGATAGATAGGGACATGGCTTAGAAAGGAAGAAGCAGGGGGACCTTAAAGTATCTCACCTGGAGGACAGGGCCAATATAGAATCAGATCAATTAAATAGAACAGTGAAAAGTCTATTCCATGTACACTGGTCAGCCTAAAAGAGCCCAGTTTTATCAAGTCATCATTTTCCCCAGCTGACCTGTGGGTGTCTGTCATGCATTATGTTTTCATTTCCCTAAAGAAAGTATGCTATGCTTGATCAATGGATCACAGCCTCCCATTTCTTTGTGTGGAACACATCATAAGGAACCAGATACTATGGGGAGGACATACTATAATTTCAACCTCTCCCACTTCCACAACAATCACAATAAGCAAGTTACACAAAGTATGTGGTTTTCTAGTACAAACAGAAGTTCTGTTTCTACTATACTGTAGCCTATTAAATGTGTCTAAAAACAATTTATTCATATATGCTTTTCTTTTTCTTTTAGAAACAGAGAGGCTGGGAGAGAGAAAGACACACAGCACAGCACCAAAACTTTCTTCAACATCCTGGAGGCCAGGCTCAAATCTGGGTCTCACACATGGCAAGGCAGCACACTATTCACTATTCAAGTGAGCTGTTTTGCCAGTAGTCTATGCCTTAGTTTTTAAATACTTCATTGTTAAAAAAAACAAACAGCATTATCTGAACTCCTGCCATAATTTTATAACACGGTTTTTTACAATCTCAGAAAGAAGTGCTCTATTGTTACTGTGCTATGAGCACCTCGGGTCTCAGCAAACTGTAGGGCTGGTTACTTGTTAGCAAGGGACAGTTTATGACTGTTGACAAAATCCAAATAAATACATGGCATGAAATCCTTTTTTTTTTTTTTTCATTTCCTTCTTTGTCTATCTGCTGGGTCAGTTATTAAGGCTCCTGGTCATTGCCCCAAGCCTCAATCTTTAAACACCTTTTAGTGAAATAAACATTCTAAGCTGAGTGAAATGAAACAAATATAACTATGCTCTCATTGGTGTTATGATGGCCGCCCTCATGAGCCAGACAAAAAGGTTCTGAATTTTATTGTTATAGAATAGAAGTGTGACACTCAAATAGGACTTTACCTAAAGAATTAGCATTCACAACTGTTTTTTTTTTTCTGTTTGTTTGTTTTTCAATCAAACTGAGCTATAGAAGAACCAAACATCCAAGGACCAAATTCAAAAATCCATCAGTGCAGATGATGTATTTTTCTTTGCTTAACTCTGTCCTCCAATGCAGATAATCCATCTGCTTCACATGACTCTTTCCTCCACCTGATAACCTGGAAATGATTTCATATTGCATGTTAGCATCAGATCAGATCCAGGTTTTCACCTGGAGGAAAGAGTTACTCAATCAAGGCAGAGGAAACAGCATAATGGTTATGGAAAAAGACTTTTAATACAGAGACTATGAAGTCCCAGGTTCAAGAAAGGTCTGGGTGGTGGAATACCTGGTTGAGCACACATGTTATAGTGCTTGAAGCCAGGTTCAAGCCCCCACTCCCTGCCTGCAGGGGGAAAGTTTCAAAAGTGGTGAAGCAGGGCTGCAGGTGTTTCTCTCCCTATCTCCCCTTTCCCTCTTGATTTCTGGCTATCTCTGTCCAGTAAATAAATAAAGATAGTTGAAAGAGAGAGAGAGAGAGACAGAGAGAGAGAGAGATAAGGATGAATAAATAATTGCAGACCTGCTTCACTCATGAAACATCCCTCCTGCAGGTGGGGAGTGGGGGCTTGAACCTGGGTCCTTGTGTATAGTAATATGTGTGCTCAACAGAATGTGTTACCACCTGACCCTCTAATGCCGGGCTGAGCTTCACGGGTGGGAGACAGAGACGGCCAGGGACTCATGGCTGAGTGGTGCGCAGTTCAGTCTTTATTCATGTGGAACGCAGCACAATCTAAGTTATTTCTAATCACAATCTTATCTTTATCCTGAGGCGGAAGAGTCAGGTCCAAAGAGGATGTACATAGGATAGGGGGTGGGGAGAAGGAAAAAGCGAGTGAACCAGTGAGGATTAAACCAATGCCCTGGAGGCAGGGTGGTGCTTAGTTAACAGTGGTTATGTAAACAGAATACAGTGCTAAGCAGGGGGGATTAAACCAATGAAACAGAAGGGGTCTTAGAAGCAGAATTTAGAAGCATACTAACACTCTAAATTATATTTTTCTTTTAATAGTTATTCAGTCATTCAAGTTTCCTTAACTTTGGTGCTTTGTCCGCATCTCACAGGTGAATATTCTGAGACCAAGAGGTGTTGTTATTTTCCCTTTTTAGAATCATACATTTGTTTGATTATGAAAATGAAGGTGATGTCACAGGACTTAGAGTGACCTGTGCAGCTGACTTTCATGACAGGTTGACTACTTTTCATATCTGAGATGTACCGGTAACATGTTTTAATAGTTCTTCTTCCAGAATATACTAATCCATGTTCCAAAAGAGAATTATAAACTCATTTAAAGAATAGTGATAGAACTCTGGGGACTTCCGGAATTCTTGAAAGATGTGAGCCCTCTTCTATAATGCATATACTACTATTCCATCCATAACTGGATTATTTTTTTTCTATAATTTACCATTCGACTACTAATTGGACGTGAACACATGCTGCAAAAAGCCTGGAGAAAAGGAAACAAACCATAAATAATGGATTGATTAGTTTAATTAGTTCATTTTCCCACATGTTTGCCTGGGAACAGAGGGAGTCAGAAGAAGCTAATTACAAATGTGTAGCTGACAAATAGAAGGCAAAGATGGCCAATTAATACAAAGGCCTGAGGATGAGCAGAGGCTCTGCATCTCATTTCTTTTGGAGGCAAGGGAAGAGGCATCACTTTGGGGCAAAACAAACTCAGTTGCTGCTGAGGACTAGGTAGCTAGTGTGGAGTAATGGCTGTGGGGGAACTCTCTGCTTCTGTCTAACCACAAAGTTCTCTGTTTTGCTCCTGACAGCAAAAGTGCCCCCTTACACCTTACACACACACACACACACACACACACACACACACACCCCAGCCAGTTGGGAACATCTAATGCAATATAAACACCTTGATATTCTGGACTTATGCATGTTTTAGACTAGCACAAACTATACTTTAATCAAACACTCTGTAAGGCTCCATGATTTCCCAGAGGTCAGTGGGTGTTGGGAGAGGCCAAAGCCTCCCCCTCCATCACAGTGCTCGCCCAAGAACTGATGGTAAACTCTATGACCTATTAGCCTTCCTATTATTACCTGCCTTAATACCATATGGGATTAGTAAGTAATGTAGTAAAAATATTGCACAGGACCTGTGATAATTGATATACCTGCCATTTGATATTTACCCTGTGTAATCTATATCTTTGCTGTAACTCTAAACTCCTTTCCAGATGTCCCCCTTATGATTCTTGCTGATGTCGTGAGCGAGAAAGAACCAGTCCGTTACCTTTCCCCTGGAGATCACCCTGCCAGAGAGACCCGACACTTTAGCCTTAGAATATTTAACCTTAGTGGTACCCCTCCTATCCTACGGTTTTGTTAATGTCTCCTTTTTTAAATAATAATAAAAAGAACATTTTCCCTTATTTTAATAACTTTGAGTTAGCTTGAGTGGAGATTTCAGTGTCAAGGACCAGTGGAGCACTGAACAATTATACAATAGTTGACAGAACTCAAGAAGCCCATATACTTATTAGGTTACTAGTTTGTTACAGAAGATAATAACTCACAAATAGGCAGATGGAAGAGTGCCTGGAGCAGGTAGGTGGGGAGGGCATGGAGCCCCGAGCTTTTCACCAAATACCAGACACCTAGGACTTCTATGTGTTCACCAACTACAAGCTCTCTGAGCCCTCTCACTTGGGGAGGGGGGTGTTCAGGACATTTGATTATGTAGACATAGTTGACTAAATGGTAGATCAGTGGGTAAACTGAGCCTCTCCTCTTCTCCAGGAGTAAACGGGTGTGACTCATTATTGATACATTATTGGTTCTCATAGCAACCAACATTAATCCTTAGGTAATTTAAGTCCTTTTTTTAGTACTTTATTGATCTGAGAAAAATAGAGAGGAGAAAGAGATACAAAGAGAAAGAGAGAGAGAGAAGAAGAGAGAGAAAGCAGAGTACTGATTAACTCTGGTTTAAGGTGATTCTGGGGAATGAACCTGAGATTTCAAAGGCTCAGACATAGTCTCTTGCATAAACATTATGCTGTCTCTCCTGCCCTAGAAATTTTCCCTGATACCATCTCAGAAAAGGCTCCATTATTAGGGCTGGGTGGTGGCTCACCTGGTTGAGTGCATATGTTACAGTGCACAAGGACCTGGGTTTGAGCCCCTGGTCCCCACCTGCTGGGAAAAGCTTCACAAGAGGTAAGGCAGTGCTGCAGGTGTCTCTCTGTCTCTTCGCTCTCTGTCTGCCCCTTCCTCTCAATTTCTGGCTATCTCTATCAAATAAATAAAGATTTTAAAAAATAAAAAAAGAAAGAAAGATCCATTATCTCATTATTATTTCACCTGCAAAGTGTGGTGCAGTGAAGAACGGAGATTCCAAAGGGAAACCTGAATCCTCAAGGTCATCCATGGACTCTGTGATGAAGATTCACACACACTGCTAACGATTAAGTAAATATCTAGTACACATGCATTTTCCTGCAATGCCTCGTGGATGAAAAAAGCCACGGAAGGAAACATTTGTTCATTTAAAAGGTGATCTGTTGAGCTCCTACTATAAATCAGATGTGGAAGAAAAGCTGGGCATTTGTTAAGAGTGATAAAACCTGATTTCATCCAAACTACAGTCACATGGGCTAGAGATTTCAGGGTACACTGAGTTCAATTCCACTGAATGAGGGGAGAGAGAGAGAGAGACAGAGACAGAGACAGAGACAGAGAGAGAGTGTAGGGATGCCATTTTAATAAGAAGAACACAAAATGAATATTCTAAAGACAAGAAGTGGGGGGCATTATATGACCTAAATGGTACTCACAGACATTAATCTCTAATTCTCACCCCAAACCACAAAAGCAAGGGAAACTCTGAATGGAGCCTTTTCCTTCTCCTGAATCCATTCCATCGGTGTTAAAACTTTTCCCACTATGACAATCATCCCAATTACTGTCATTCTGTAAATGGAGGGACCCCAACATCAGACACAAATTGCATAGGATTAGTTTCAAATAGTATTCAATTAATGAGGAAATAAACTAATAAATAAACCATTGTCTTAATTGGTTTATGTGAAAAAGCCTGGGCAAATTGGGTGTGGAGGGTGGCTAATCTCATTGAAAACAAGTGACATCCCTTTTGTAAGAACCATCACAGTTCTGAGCACCAGGGAACAGAGTGAATCTCTGCACTTAGCAACTTAACAACCATTCGTTGCTTATTAAAGCAAACCATCCAGTAGACACCCTCTATTAACATAACATTGTGTGCATTCCAAAGCAATATAACTTCTTCTATAAATTTGTTCGATAATCCAGCTTGGCTTTGCTCCATTGCCCCCAATTAGTCTCTTCACCACAACACTCCACTAACTTTAGGTGACTAATGTGTTCTCCCCGGAATCCCGGGGTGATTTTTGAATAGAGACGCCAACATCTTCTCTGTGGGGTCTCTGTCACCAGCTGGAACCAATTAAGAGACTGGCATTCATTACAAAGCAATGTTGTTGGTATCCACTGGGAGAAACTCTGAACCTGGACTGAGCAAAAAAATAAATAAATAAAAAATCCTTTTGCCTTAGTATACTTCACTGCAACCTCTCAGACGGGTGACATCAATGAAAGGCAAGATTCCTTCTGTACTAATTCTTGGGCTTCTTTGCCTCTTGGTTTCCACCCAGATCAAAGGGAATCACAGTCTCTCTTGATCATTAACAATGAAATGGTTAACTCTCACAAAATGCACAGCTCCTTCTAAGCTGATTTTTTTTTCCAAATTGATTCCTCTTGATTTTCCTTTCGTCTTTTATTTTTTATTAGTTTTTGTCCTTCAATCGGACCACCTGTCAGTGCCGTTGAGGATCCAGAAGGGAGATGAGAACTAGAACAAAATCATCACTTAAGAAAAAGCTCAGGGGGAGTCGGGCTGTATCACAGCAGGTTAAGCACAGGTGGCACAAAGTGCAAGGACCTGCATCAGGATCCGGGTTCGAACCATGGCTTCCCACCTGCAGCAGAGTCGCTTCACAGGCAGTGAGGCAGTTCTGCAGGTGTCTATCTTTCGCTCCCCGTCTCTGTCTTTCCCCATCTCTCTCCATTTCTCGTTGTCCCATCCAACAATGATGACAACAATAATAATAACCACAACAATAAAACAACAAAGGCAACAAAAGGGAATAAATAAATGAATACATAAGTAAATAAGAAAATGTGTAGGATCAAACAGGGATAGAATCTTGAGCAATCAATCTTACAAACAGATTGTCTGCTATGCTTTCAATTCCCTTTCTGTCATTGCTCTCAATGTCTTTCCCTTCTTTTTTCTATGAGCCCTTGATCTCCTTCCTCTTCCCTTCTCTTTTCATTATTTTTGTCCATATGAATGGTTGCATGGATTTCATGTCAAGACCTTTGTTGGAAACTGGGACCAGGAAAGACAGTAATGGAATTCCTCTGAGCCCTCATATAACATGAAAAAAAAAAGGTTCTTGTATTGTGTAATGTATGTGTGTATCAACAAACAGGAGGAACACATGGAGGAAGGGATAACTGCAACTATATTGCAGTGTAGGCTTTGACTTAAGATTCTCTTAGAGTGTTTCTCTAGAGTGTTTCTATCTCCCAACTCTCTGAGTCCCACCTCCATGACTACATATACACATGCATGCTATACATATATGGATGTATATAATGTATATTTGTTCCTGTGTGTGTGTGTTTAAGTCAAGGATACACATGTTGAGAGAAGTTGGAAGCTACTGGGCCACAGTTAGATGGGTAGATGCATACAAAGCTATGTTGGTTTGACAGCAATGTCTTGCTCAATCTGTGTCTCCAAATTCTGTCCACACATGTCACATACATTGGCTCTTAAATCACTCTCTATGTGAGTGTGTGTGGTACTTGTGAATTCCGCAGGCATGATTTCACTGCTCTCAGGCCAGGTTTCTCATTCAGGTAGCTATAGAAAGAAAGACGGAGGGTGGGGGTAGGTAGCATAATGGTTATGCAAAGGGACTCTCGGGCCCGAGGCTCCAAAGTCCCAGGTTCAATCCCCTGCAACAACATAAGCCAGAGCTGAGCAGTGCTCTGGTAAAATAAATAAATAAATAGAAAGAAAGAAAGAAAGAAAGAAAGAAAGGGAGGAAGGAAGGAAGAGAGAAAGATGGAGAAAGAGGAAAAGAGAAATCATAGCACCAGAACTTCCCCCCTGGTGTTACTGAACTCCTATGTGGTGCCAGGGGTCAGACCTGGGACACACATATAGTATGACACACTCCTGACCTGGTGAACTATCTCTGTGTCCCAACCTAATTCATTCTGCTCACTCTTCTGAAAAAAACACAGGGCTCCTCAACTTCTGGATGTGGAGAGCTGCTTAGGCATTCATGAGTATGAGCGAGCTCCAGGGAAGGGAGAAAACATCCACATCTTTCTTCACTGGCATGTCACCCGCTGACCCTGAAAACTTATTTGTGTTTGATGAATATTTATGAAAACTGACACTTCTAATTAAAATATAAAAGCCACTGGCTAAATTCATTGGGCTGCTAAAAAGAAAGAAAAAAAAAGAAGAAGAAAGAAAGAAAGAAAGAAAGAAAGAAAGAAAGAAAGAAAGAGAAAGAAAGAAATGCAACCCACTTGCATTCTGGAAGATAAGAAAGAGCAAAGGTTACTTTTGTTCAGAACCACAGAAAATAATTCAGGAGTTAGAGACACGCCTTGCAAGCATGTCTAAACAGACAGACTTTGCAAAGTGCATTTGCCTCTGTGGCTTTGTGGGCCTGGGTCTCCAAGTTAAACGCCTGACTTTTAAGTGAACATTCCTTCACAGGCCCTGTTTAAGCAGGGAGTCCTGTCTCTAGGGCCATATCTTCTAAGAATCACTCTGATTTTTTTCACCACCCCCCCACCACCACCCCAGCCTACATCATCATGATACTTCAACCTCAGAACAAACCACAACATTTCCCACCAAACTGCTTCCCACTGCTGATGGGAAATAAGATACAAATGGGCAAAATGTGCATGCAGGAGTCATCAAAAGGCGACTCTGTGACCCAGTGCTGCTTTTCTCCAGCTTCTTGCTGTGGCTATATGGATTTTCTTGAATCTGACTTCCTGGAACTGGTAAAACAAATTCACTTGAAGGGGGCTAGATGGTGGCACAGGAGGTAGAGCTCATGTGTCGCTATGCACAAGGACCTGGGTTTAAGCCTCCAGTTCCCACCAGCAGGAGGGAGACTATAAGAGGGCGAAAAAAAATACTACACGTGTCTCTCTTTCTTTCTCCCTTTCTAAATTTCTCTCCCCTCTTGATTTCTTCTTTTTCTAAGGAAGAAGGAAGGAAGGAAGGAAAGAAGTGAGGGAGGGAGGGAGGGAGGGGGGGGGAGGGAAGGAGGGAGAGAAGGCAGGCAGAAGAGAGGAAGGAAGGGAAGAAGGGAAGGAGTAAGGGAGGTGGGGAAGCAAGGAAGAAGGGAAGGAGAGAGGGAGGGAAGAAAGAAAATGAAAAAAGATGGTAAGAAAGAGAAAGAAACCACTGGAAGTGGTGGGTTCATCATGCAGACACTGTACCATACAAGACCTTACCATGATTTATGTCATTTTATACTATTTACAAATAACTATATCTCTTATACTGACAAGATCCATGACTTCTGGTGTCCTTGGTCTAAGATTATAGGTGATTTAATGTATTGGGCGGTGGGAATTGTGTGGAGTTGTACCCCTCCTACCCTATGGTTTTGTTAATTAATCCTTTCTTAAATAAAAAAAAAAATTTAAAAAAAGAAATAGTTCTGAGGGGTCTGAAAAAAAATTCATCTTTTTAGAAATGCATTAACAACATAAGTCCATTGTTAAAATTTAATCAGATTACTAATTTGAAACTTTAAGTGCTTAGGTTAAAGGAATATATACTCAGAACTGAGGTCTATGCATTAAAGAGTTCGACACATTCAATCTAATTTTCCACTCTCATTCTGATTAAATAGTGATTTATAAGACTATAGGTTAATAGAAGTGTATAGTATAGCCATTCCTGCCCCCAAAGGTCTGTGTCCCTACCCCCAAGCCCCTGTAGTGAAGCTGAAAATTTGCCCTCGCCTTCCCCTCTAGAGTTTTATTTTATTTATTTTTTTTTACTTTGGTACAATACTCCATTCATGGTCAAATTCCAAATTCTGCACTGCATTTCCCTTTCTGTTCTACTTTCTCGACTTCAGTTTATGAGTGGAATCACCCCATACTCATCATGATCTTTCTGACTTATCACACTTCATGTAATCCCTTCTCGCTCCATCCAAGATGGATCAGAGAAGATGGGTTCATTACTCTTTTTTATTTTATTTTATTTATTTATAAAATGGAAACACTGACAAGACCATAAGAGGGGTACAATTCCTTCCACCAGAGCTTCATATCCCATCCCCTCCCCTGATAGCTTTCCTTATTTTTTTTTATTTTAAAAAGGAGACATCGACAAAACCGTAGGATAGGAGGGGTACAACTCCACACAGTTCCCACCACCAGATCTCTATATCCCATCCCCTCCCCTGATAGCTTTCCTATTCTTTATCCCTCTGGGAGTATGGACCCAGGATCATTGTGGGGTGCAGAAGGTGGAAGGTCTGGCTTCTGTAATTGCTTCCCTGCAGAACATGGGCGTTGACTGGTCGATCCATACTCCCAGCCTGCCTCTCTCTTTCCCTAGTGGGGTGGGTCTCTGGGGAAGCCGCTTTCCTTATTCTTAATAGCTTGTGTGTATATACCACAACTGAGCGCCAGTGATATCCCTGGAGGCAATTAAAAAAACAAAATAGCAACTACTTACTTGGATAGTGTGCTGCTTTGATATGCAAGTTACCCAGGTTTGAACCTAGCCCCTAGTTTACTGGAATAAGTTTTGGTGCTGAAGCTTCTTTCTGTCTCTGTCTCTTTATCTGAAAAAGCAAACTTCCCAGTGATGACCAAAATGAAAAGTTCTTGTTTCCTCACTAGAGATTTTGAACAGATAAGTCTCCATAAAATAACATCAACCCCTTATTCCCCAGTAGTGGAGGAGAGAGTATGGACCACAAAGAACTTCCTGGATTTCAAAGTGACCCTGAGGCCCCGCCTACTTCCTGTCCTACTTTGTGTCTTAGGACCATAGGTTAGTGCTGAGCAGCCTGCTCATCTGGGGGAAGCAGGGCAATAAAGTCCTGGGGCAATCTTCTGGCAATGTCTCAGTCAACCCTAGAGTTGCTCTTGGGGCCCAGGGGCATGGGGAAAACAACACTACAAGCCCTTCTGGAAAGTCTTAGCTGTCATTCAACAAAGATTCTCATATTTTGTGACCCAATTATTTCTCTTTATTGCTTTTGAGGTTTTATGTTCATAGAAAATTCAACCTTTTGTGGCAGCGTCTGAGGATAATTAGGAGGCACTAAACCAAATGAATGAATCGTCACAATATTTTTAATTAAATATTGCCAGGTGGAGGCACTTGAGAAGATTCTCATTATTTGAAGACACAAATGGGCAGAGATTTCAATTATGTCAAACAATATCTCCTATTTTCAACATTAAAAACATGCCATTGAGATAAAAATGGAATTCATACTATTGATGCAGTTTGAAGAACAATTCTTTATTATTTTTCACTCACATTTTTTAACTGTAAAAATGTTTTGTTGGAAGTCAATTAAAAGTATTGAAATATTGAGACTAGTAGGTAAGAAATTCCTAACTATGGAGGATCAGTATCATTATTTTAATCTTCAGAGGGTAAAATGGAGATTAAAGACAGAATGAAAATATATAGCCACACAAAAATGTACGTGAGTGTTCACAGCAACAGAATTATTTAAAACAGCCACTGAAGTGGAAATGATCAAAATGTCAATCTAGGGACATAAGTGGTTGAGTAAATAGTATGCCGTATGTCTAAACGATGGAGTATTACTTGGCGATAAAAAGGGAGTGAAACACTGATACACACCATAATACACGCTGGATCATGATGATATACTGACAGCAAAAGACAGACATGGAAACCCCATTATATTATTATATGATAACAATGATATTACTGTATTTAAATAAGATGTTCAGATTAGGAAACTGTGTAGAAGTAGGAAATAGATTAACATCTCCAAGGAAAATAAGTCAAGATGAATTTGGGTGTGAGAGGGATTTTAGAAGAATAAAAATGTTCTAGAAATAGTTTGGGCAACTTTGCAAAGACACTAAACTAGATTGAGTTGTGTCATTTAACTGGGTGAACTATGTGGTGTGTTTATGATACCTCAATTATAGGCATTACATTTTTAAAACGTTGTTTTATTTATTTATTTTTTTACATTTTATTGGTGGGTTAGTGGTTTACATCACTCCCATCAGCAATGGCTTGTGTCCCCGTTCCCACTGTTTACAAAGTAAATGGGGGAGGGAGGGAGGTGGTTTTGTACCAGATTAAGTGCAAAGCTAAGGGATCACAGTTGGAGCCACCAGCTCCCCATCTGTAGCTGGGTCACTTCACAAGCAGGTCTGCAGGTTTCTCTCTTTCACTTCCCCTCTCTGTCTTCCCCTCCACTCTCAATTTCTCTCTATCCTATCCAACAACAACAGCAGCAGCAACAACAACAACAAAAACACTGGGAAAAAGATGGCTACCAGGAGCAGTGGCTTTGTTAGTGCATGCACGGAGCCCCAGTGATAACCCTGCAGACAATATAAATAGATAGACAGACAGACAGATAAATGGAACATTGTGGCACTGTATCCAGCCTCAAAAATAATCATATATAAATTGAACAAACTAATTTATTCCTTATTTTTAGTAAAAAAAAATATTCAGTCATATGAATCTGTTGATATATTAAATTAAATAAAACCCTATTTTACTAGTGCATTTAACATTCTGTCCTTAGTTTGGCTCTCTCTCTCTCTCTCTGTGTGTATGTGTGTACATATATGCCTACATAATCACTATATATACAACCGTTATTAAAGATACATTTCAGTAGGGTCTTTATGACACAGCAGATCAGAGGGGGATGCTTCTTGCCTACTTTCTTTTTGCAAAGATGTTAGTACCAGCACTGCACTCTGTTCATGGGTTAGAAATAAAGGTGACCAATTTCTACTGATACTAATGCCTGATTTTTGATGTTGAAGACACATAAGACACTAACTGCTAGGTTCTCCTGTACATAATACCATCACAGAAAAACTCTTCAAGTGGGGGGCTGGGTGATGGTGTACTGGGTTAAGCACACACAGTATGAAGCAAAAAGACTCGCACAGGGATCCTGGTTCGAGCCCCTGGCTCTCCACCTATGGAGGGGGGGGGGGTCTCCTCACAGCAATGGATCAGATTTGCAGGAGACTATCTTCTCTTTTCAATTTCTCTTTGTTCTATCCAATGAGAAAAGAAAAGAAAAAGAAGCCACCAGGAGCAGTGGATTTGTGGTGCCAGCACCAAGCCCCAGTGATAATCCTGGGATGCGGGGGGGGGGGGGGGGGGACCCTCTCCAAGGGTTAAGAACAACTTAATCCTATAACAAAATTATCATTAATGATAGTAGTAATAACCTACATTTAAATAGCACTTAACATAAGACATAGTGGTGGTACAGATACTCATTTAATTATGAAAGTAACACTATTAGCTTGATTCTATTCATATGCCTAGTTAAATGGAGATAATTTGATTTCAATTAATTGTTATTTAAAAATTAAAGGACTTGGATGTAATTGTCCTATCAATGTGACAAAAAGATTTAAAAATATAATTCATTGGCTTTTTTTTACACTGATTGTGAACTCAGTTAAATTTAGAATGACATTAGTATGGCTTCTTAAATCATTTTTTCTTATATGGCTCATGCTTGTAAAGATTTTAGCTCATTGGTCCTTTTGTTTGCTTGTTTTGTTTAATGCTGCACTAGGGAATGAACCCAGGGTCTCCCACAAGTGTTATCCCAATGATTGGTCTCCCCAGACCAAATCTTAGTGTTTTATTTTTATTTTCGAGAGAGAGAAAGACACAGAGAGAGGAGAGACATCATAACAACACGCCATCACTCATGAATCTCTTCCTGGTCATCCATCATTTATCCGTGTAATACTAAGTCTTGAACTCAGGGTTTTACACAGAGCCAAGTGTATACTCTACTGTGTGAACTGTCTCTCAGTCTTTAGATTTTTAATCTGATTTCCCTAATTCTGGATTTTTTTCAAATTTGCTTTGCTTTTTCTCTATTTGATAATATTTGTGCTTCACCATTCTGGCTGCTCAGTGGACTCATCTTAGAAATTTAGGAAATCCAGGGGTCAGGCGGTGGCGCAGTGGGTTAAGCGCACGTGGCGCAAAGTGCAGGGACCGGCGTAAGGATCCCGGTTCGAGCCCCCGGCTCCCCACCTGCAGGGGAGTCGCTTCACGGGTGGTGAAGCAGGTCTGCAGGTGTCTATCTTTCTCTCCCCCTCTCTCTCTGTCTTCCCCTCCTCTCTCCATTTCTCTCTGTCCTATCCAACAACAAAGCAATGTCAACAATGGCAATAATAACCGCAACGAGGCTGCAACAACTAGGGCAACAAAAAGGGGGAAAAATGGCCTACAGGAGCGGTGGATTCATGGTGCAGGCACCGAGCCCAGCAATAACCCTGGAGGGGGAAAAAAAAAAAAAAAAGAAATTTAGGAAATCCCTAGCCCTAGAAACACTGAGTTGTGGCATATTGCACCACAGTAAAAGAACTCCATGGAAGGAGAGAGAGGGACAGGATGAAAAGACATTGGAGTCCTGGTGTATTTCCTAGACACCACCCAAGAGGAAATGAGAGGCTGTTAAAGACTTTACTGTAAAGTTACCTGTCCCAAATAAAATCATAAAACAAAACATAGACTCATACCCTTTTGCAGGAGACAGAGTAACCCATATTAGCAAAACAACCTCAACAAAGTCACTAGCTAAAAAGAATTTTATAGGCAATTCACATAAGCAGCTGAGAATGCCTTTCATGGAATAACAGGTCGAAATATATGCACTGCAAGATTTAGTATTTGGATATATGTCAGAGTAGGATATATGTCAGAGTAGCTTTCTGTCCCAGTAGTCTAGTAAGAATTTCTCTAATGATCAAGTATGTTGACATGGACAGAAATCTTTCAGAAGGAAGCAAACCAACCTCCAGGTAAGCCATGCAGGGGTCATTTGTTATAAACATCAGCCTAGTCCCTACTGTGTTGTGATAAGTGGCTTTAGTTAAGCAATTTCTCTTGTCCTTCACCTTTAGAGTCTGGGATGTTTGACTACTGATATAAGGAATGCTTCTCAGACACTTCCAGGACACAAGCATGTGAGTTAGGACTTTGGTTAAGCTTACTCTGGTAAAAATAATAAAAACAAAAGCAAAAGAGATGTTTTGCAGGACTGTCACCTAGTCCAATTGTTGATGATGCCTGTCTTGTCTTTAGTCTTCTGACCTTGTGCAAGAGCCATGTGCAGTAACTTCACATGTGCTAAGGTGTAGATTTCAAAATAGTCATTTAACTGGACAACATGTCATTGATTGTAAGTCTTGCCTTTGGCTTCATGGGAGCTGAGTACTGGAACACAAGAATTCCTTCCCTCTTTGTGCCCACTGAGAGTTTACTTAAAAGTTACTTACAGGGAGTCCAGGGGTAGCACAGCAAGTTAAGAGCAGGTGGCTCAAAGCACAAGGACTGGTGATCCCAGTTTGAGCCCCAGGCTCCTCACCTGCAGGGCCGTCGATTCACAAGCAGTAAAGCAGGTCTGCAGGTGTCTAACTTTCTCTCACCCTCTCTATCCTTCCCTCCTGTCTTCATTTCTCTCTGTCCTATCCAACAACAACGACATCAACAACAATAACTACAACAATAAAACAACAAGGGCAACAAAAAGGAATAGATAAATATATTTTTTAAAGTTACCTATGAAATGGTTAGTTTTTTGAAGTTACCTATGAAATGGTTAATGCCAATGAAAAGGTTGCAATGAAACCTGATAATGAAAGAGTTTCCAGGATAGAGGATTTCCCTAAAATGAACCCCACTCCCCCACCATTTAGACCACCTCAAAAAGGGTGGTCACATTAACACTGAAGACCATCATGGCTACACTTGACCTACCTCACAGAGTATGTGCTGTGAATCCCAACACCAGGGAAGGAATGCTTGCACTGAGTATTCTAACTTTGTCTAACTATTTCAAAACAAAACAAAACTCTTCCTCCTTCTGTTTTTCTAAAATATTTTATTTATTTAGTATTTACTGTATAGAGGCAGAGATAAATTGAAACAGAGAGAGACAGACAGGCAGACAGACAGAAAGACAGACAGACATAGACATCTGCAGTATGGATTCACAGTTCATGAAGCTTTCCCCCTGCAAGTGGAGACTGGGAGGCTTGAATTCATTGTAACATGTGCACTCAACCAGATGCACCACTGCCTGATCCCTACCTTATATTTTGAATTAATCAATCTCTTAGTGGATTCTTTAAGATCCTACTCTGATCTCCAGAGCCTGCACCATGTCTTGTAAAAAGTAACATCATGTCTTATAAAAGCTAGGTTTCCATGGTGTCCACAGATGTCACTCAGAGATTGATCTTAAGATAAATTAGAATGAATATACTGCAGCAACATTGTCTGGTGTTTTAACAAGAGAGATGTAAAGATACGTTTCATTAGAAGTATTCACCATGGGTTTATTGTCTAGTTCCTTTAAGTTTACATGCAGGAAACCAACTTCTTAAGATAATCATGCAGGGGGTTGGGCGGTGGCGCAGTGGGTTAAGCGCATGTGGCGCAAAGCGCAGGGATCGGCGTAAGGATCCCGGTTCAAGCCCCTGGCTCCCCACCTGCAGGGGAGTCGCTTCACAGGCGGTGAAGCAGGTCTGCAGGTGTCTATCTTTCTCTCCCCTTCTCTGTCTTCCCCTCCTCTCTCCATTTCTCTCTATCCTATCCAACAACGAATTGCGTCAACAAGGGCAATAATAATAACCACAACGAAGCTACAACAAGGGCAACAAAAGGGAGGAAAAAATGGCCTCCAGGAGCGGTGGATTCATGGTGCAGGCACCGAGCCCAGCAATAACCCTGGAGGAGGAAAAAAAAAAAAAAGATAATCATGCAACAAAGAGCTTGTTAATTACTTAAATGAAGCTGGTCAACATTATATCAATTACATACCCACATCATTCACATCCTATATGCAGGCATAATGTGAAAGATCATAGTTAAGACATTCTTAACACAGAAAAGTCATAGAAGAATCTCTACAGGGTCTATGTCCTGAGTGGAATGATTATTACTGCTATGTTATAAGGCAGGGAACTGATCTTGGTTCTTTGCTTCAGATTTCAGGGTACAGAGAGGCAAAGATCTTGTGTCAAGTCTTGATAAGGAAACTGAAAAACATGAAAGCTGGCTATCATAGTATTTTTACATTTTTATCTTTCTGAATTAAGTGTTCCTTGCAGCCAAAAGGCAAATGGTTTGTGTTTGTTCTAAGCATTATTTAATATATTGATAGAATCAAGAAACTCTGTTTAAAATAAGAACAAAGAACTCTACTAGCTTGGGTTCTGAGTTTTTTGATAGTGGTGTCACTTATTGATTTGGAGATGTAGTGAAATTAACTTTCCCTGGTGGGTAACCTGTTCCCAGAGTTACTATTTCGAATTCCAGGAAGGCCATTCATATAGACAATCTTCTAGCCACACCGATGCTGAGAATATGGTTTTGACGAGGCATGTCAAACTCTGCTGAAATTCTATTTATAAGCAGAAGGATGAAGGAATCAAAACTGGTTACAATTGACATTTCCAGTTGTAGTAGATTGAAGAGTTAATCCGGTCCTGCCACTTGTACCTCCAAAATTATCTGAGGGCCATGTGTGCATTGGGGAGGTGGAGGGGGAATCTCTGAGATTCCCATTCAAGCATCCCTGTAGGATTTCAGAAATGTCCTTGATGCTGAAGTTGTGTAACTGAGTCAGATTCACTTCTGTTAAAATTAATGGAAACAGGTGATTTGACATCTTTAACAATCAATCCTTTATAGAAATGTGGTTTTCTGTACACTCTGATCAGTCAATCCGAATAAGGAAATGCATCAGAAAGACTATACTTGAGAATTATATGCCTAAACTATCTAAACAAGACCTCTACCCGAGGGGTGGGATTAAAGTCCACTTCATTCAGAAACTCCTTGCTCTTCTTGTCTTGATTAAGCACTGATGGGAATGTCTGCCCTCTGCTCAAGACACTGGGAATACCACAGCAAACAGAGTCCCTGTCTGCGTGAGATTCATGCTCTGGTGACTATGGACATACACTGTGCATGTCATAGGGCGACATGTCTTGCAGAGATCAATGCAGATTAAGTATGGCAGGGAGGTAGTGAGGGGTGGATGCAGAAGAATATTCAGACCAGATACCCTGCAAGCTTAATGTACAACTCAGTACCTGTAAGACTTTATACTCAGTGGGTTGTCTGCCAGTTCCTCAGACATGGATGGGGTCAAAGAGAAAGAAGCACTCAAGAGCAGTAGCTCCCAGACATAGTCTTGGCGCCTGGTATGGGAAAGGAAAATAGTAGCTTATCGAGAACTGTAATCACGAAGATACTGGAATTAGATCTAGAATGTTTAGGACTCAGTTACAACTTCTTACTAGCCTAGGGGGTATACTCACATCCTTGCTGATTGTCCTGTATCCTGCTTGAATTAGTCCCTTTGAAATTTAGAATTTGGGGGGGGGGGGGGCTGAGTGGTGGCATATCTGATTGAATACACATGTGACAATGCTAAAGGACCCAGGTTTAAGTCCCTGGTCCCCACCTTCATGAGGGCTGCAGTTGTCTCTGGTCTCTCTGCCTATCACCCTTTCCTCTTTTGGCTGTCTCTGTCCAATAAATAAAGATCACATTTTTTGAAAAATAAATTTAGAATTTTGATGTATTATAAAACATGTGAATCCTTAAACTCAGCTTCACTACTTGCTCCCACTTCTATAGGGGAGGAAATGTGAGAATCTAACTCCAGACTGTCTCAGACAAAAAGAAAAAAAAAAAAGAAAAAAAGAAATGTGTCCTTGAGTAATTTGCTGGTATCCTGCCTCATCAACAATTTGGCAGTTGAATACAGAAAGACCCCATTTTAAAGAGACATTATAACACAAACTGGTAGTATGTGAAAAGGCAAGACAGTTTCGGGAGGTCAAATCAGAGGGAAATGGCATATGCAAAGGCCCTGTGGTTGAGTGTACCTGAAAGGTTTAAAAACCAAGATAGCAGTATGATTAAACTCATGACACCAGTAAGCTGAAACAAATTGAGTTTGGAGAGGTAAGAAGCCCTTCTACAATAGGTCTTGGAGGAAATTTGTATTTTGTTTACAATGGAATTGTAGCCATGTCAGATAGATGAGTAGTAAACTGTCCATTTTGAAAGATTCATTTATAACCTTTCGTATTTAATGAGAGTTAGATACAGAGACAGATAGACACACACATATACACACATACACAGAGAGAGAGAGAGAGAGAGAGAAAGAAAGATGGAAACTTGAAAATGCTATAGCATATACAGTGTCCATGATTAAACATAGGGTCCCATGTGCTTATTCACTGAGCCACCTCCCCAGTCAAAGTTTTCTATTTTAAAAATATTAGATTGGTTGCTATGTTTGGGGATTTATTTATTTATTTTGTTGTTGTTGTTACCAAGGCTTCAGTGTTCCAGGATGACTTTTTCAGATAGAAAGAGAGAAATAAGAAATACAAAACATCAAAACTTCTCCCAG
This sequence comes from Erinaceus europaeus, assembly GCF_950295315.1. Lineage (NCBI taxonomy): Eukaryota > Metazoa > Chordata > Mammalia > Eulipotyphla > Erinaceidae > Erinaceus > Erinaceus europaeus. The sequence continues at coordinate 19,710,002 of NC_080167.1, forward strand.
TACCAAGGGAGCTGGGGTTCAAATCTGAACTGCATATATGGCAAAGCAGGAACATTCCATGAGCTATTTCACCTGGCCCAGTTTGCTGAGCTCTTTGTATATTTTGGTTATTAGTCTTTTGTCTGATATTTGGCATATTAAGATCTTCTCCCATTCTGTGAGGGGTCTCTTTGTTTGTGTGATAGTTTCTTTGGCTGTTCAGAAGATTTTCAATTTGATGTAGTCCCATTGATTTGTTTCTGCTTTAGTCTTCCTTGAAGTTGGGTTTGTTTCATCAAAGATGTCCTTGAGGTTTAGGTGGGAAAGTGTTCCACCAAATGCTTTCCTCTAAGTATTTGATAGTCTCTTGTCTAACATCCATGTCCTTGATCCATTTGGAGTTGATTTTTGTTTCTGGTGAGATAAGGTGGTTCAGTTTCATTCTTCTGCATGTCAACCCAGTTTTCCCAGCACCATTTATTGAAGAGAGCCTCCTTCCTCCATTTAGTACTTTGGGCCCCATTATCAAAGATTAGATGTCCATAGGTGTGCATGTGTAGTTCTGGGATTTCAGTTCTGTTATTTGCTGATGCTGTCTTTGTGGTCTACCATATGATCTATCCTTGAGAATGACCCATGTGGACTTGAGTAAACCATGCTGGACTGTTACCAGCCACTTAATCTCTCCCTAGGTTCCTCTCTGTCTACAAGCCACACATATTTACACTCACCAAATTTGGTAGGTTCCTGAAGTCATTCTAACCCTGCCTTGTTGTGGTCCCAGATGATCTCCTTTGGTATTCCTAGTTGACCCAGGAGAGGAGTTTTTTGTTGTTGTTGTTTTTGACTCTGGGGTTATCACTGGGGCTCAGCCCTGACACTGTATCCCAACTGCCTTTTTTTGTTGTTGTTGTTACTGGATAGGACAGAGAGAAATTGAGAGGGGTGGGGAATGGGGGAGTTAGTGAGGCGAGGGGGAGAGAGAGACACTTGTAGACCTGCTTCACCACTAGTGAATTCAATTGTGTGAATTGATCCCCCTACAAATGGGAATTTGGCTGGCTGAACTTGGATCTTTGAGCAGGTCCTTGCATTTCATACAAAGTGTGGTTAGATCAGTGCGCCACTGCCCAGCCCCTGAACTTTGTATTTATTTTTTTTCCATTTTTGTTGCCCTTGTTTTTTTCATTGTTGTTGTAGTTATTGTTGTTGTTATTGATGTTGTGGTTGTTGGATAGGAGAGAGAGAAATTGACAGAGGAGGGGAATACAGAGAGGAGAAGAGAAAGGCACTTGCAGACCTGCTTCAGTGCTTGTAAAGCAACCCTCCTACACATGGGGAGCCGGGGGTTCGAACCAGGGTCCTTACGCCCCGGTCCTGACCCCCTGAACTTTGTATTTCTTTAGCCACTTGAAACTCTTATAAAACTGGTTTCAAAGGGTGTTAGGTATAACACATAGATATGCAAAAATATGCATAAAGTGTTTTGTAGTCAACAAAATATACCATCATTACCATCACCATGATTATTATCATCAAAAACAACACATACACCTAGAGGAGTTGCTCATGCCTGCAATTGTCTGCTTATCTAGGAAAAGGAGAAAGTATAGGCTTTATCCAACATCAGCAATAGACCCGGGAAAGGATTCAAAGGCTGAGGAGCCAGGTGGTGGGGCATCTGGCTGAGCACACATGTTGCAATGCACAAGAATCCGTCCCAGTCCCCACCTTCAGGGGGAAAGCTTTGCAAGTGGTGAAGCTGTGTTGCAGGTGTCTCTCTGCCTCTCTCCCTCTCTATCACCCCCTTCCTTCTTGATTTCTGGCTGCCTCTATCCAATAAATAAATCAATATAATACCAAAAAAAAAAACTTGAGGAATCATTGACTATCAATTTGGCAAGGAAGAAGTAGTAATTATTTAATTATCTTGGACTGTTAATGTTTTCCTACACCTAGACTTCACCATTTATTCTGAAGAATGGTTTGACATAACAGAACAGAAGCTCAGACCCCCAGAAAGAAGATAAGACCTGTACTTGGCATTGTGAGGGCTTGGATGTGCCCTGCAACTGAGCCTGGGAAAGAAGATTTTAGAGAAGATCTCCACATCCTTGGGGACTGAAATGGTGAGGGGAAAGTCAAGAAGTCATTTTAAAAATACCAAGATTTTAAAGAGATGAGGATATACCAGGGAGGATAAAAAAAAAAAGTTGGGAGTAGGGCTGTAGCGCAGCGGGTTAAGCGCAGGTGGCGCAAAGCACAAGGACCGGCATAAGGATCGCGGTTCGAACCCCGGCTCCCCACCTGCAGGGGAGTCGCTTCACAGGTGGTGAAGCAGGTCTGCAGGTGTCTGTCTTTCTCTCCTCCTCTCTGTCTTCCCCTCCTCTCTCCATTTCTCTCTGTCCTATCCAACAACGACAACAACAATAATAACTACAACAATAAAACAACAAGGGCAACAAAAGGGAATAAATAAATAAAATAAATATAAAAAAAAAGTTGAGTGCCCTCTGATGGATAGAGGTGATTCAAGAGATCAAACAGTAAAGACAGCTTAAATCTCTTTATTCCTTTCTATCTCTCTCTGTCTCTGTCTCTCTCTCCTTTTTTCCTTCCTTTTTCTTCCTTCCTTCCTTCCTTCCTCCCTCCCTCCTTCCCTTCCCTTCCCTTCCCTTCCCTTCCCTTCCTTCCTTCCTTCCTTCCTCCCTCCTTCCCTCTCTTCCTTCCTTTCTTTTTTCTGTGAAGGAGTCCCACTGGTCCCAAGCCAAATTTTTCATTGTTTCTGTTAGCTAGAGGAAGGTGTGGGGGTGGGGTGGGGTTGGCAGAGAGGTAGCACAGCACCAATTTATGATCTGTGGAGCTTGCCCTGACATGGCATCAGGGTTCAAATTGGGATCCACGCATAGTAAGACACAAAGACCTAACAAAGTGTCGCAACTTAATAATCCCGCAATTTCGATGTCTTAAATGCTGATAGATTTATTTTTCCTCACAACCCTTTTAGGAACCATCTAGGACAGAGAAGTGACATTAAATCATACATACTTAATATGCTCAGATTTTTAAAAAATGTTTTCATTATATTTATTGATTGGATGAGACAGCCTGAAATTGAGAGGTGGGGGAGAAAGCGAGGGAGAGACACCTACAGCACTGTTTCACCTCCTGTAGAGGCCCCTACAGGAGGGTGCCAAGGACTGGAACCCAGGTACTTGCACATAATAACATTTTTGCTCAATTAGGTACACACCACCAACCAGCCCCTATACTCAGATTTTTTTTTTTTTTATTTTTGCCTCTGGGCTTATTGCTGGGACTCAGTGCCAGCACTGTGAATCCACTGCTCCTGGAGGTTATTTCCCCCCCATTTTTGTTGCCCTTGTTGTTGTTATTATTGTTATTGATGCCATGGTTATTGGATAGGACAGAGAGAAATGGAGAGAGGTGGAGAGAGAAAGGAAAGATAGAGAAGGGGAGAGAAATATAGACATCTGCAGACCTGTTCCAATGCCTGTGAAGGGACCCCTGTGCAGGTGGGGAGCCTGGGGCTGGAACTGGGATCCTTACGCCAGTCCTGGTGCTTTGCACCACATGTGCTTAACCTGCTGCGCCACCACCGCCCATACTCTAGATTTTAATACGCATTTATTGTTATTTTTTTAAGAGATGGTGTCTAATATAGTTGTCCTTCCTCCATTCCAGGCTGTTTTTTGCTTTTGTTTATTGCTTTTTCATTCAGATAGAGATCTAGAGAGACACCATGGTGCCTTACACAGAGAACTATCTCTCCAGCTCAATCCACATGCTTGAAAAGAGATGCAGCTCTTTCAAGGTTTGGTTGTACCTGCAGTTCTCAATTCCCCAGTGAAAAACTAAGTGTGTGTGTGTGTGTGTGTGTGTGTGTGTGTGTGTGTGTGTGTGTGTGTGTGTGTGTGTGTGTTTGTGTGTGTGTGGCTTTGTTTATTTTTCCCCTTTCTTTTTTTTTTTTTTTTTTAGTTGAGGTCATATTAATTTACTGTATAGTTTTTAATTCAGGAGTGACTTCTCCCACTTCCTCAAAATAAGTTGTTACAGGAGCCAGGTTGTAGCACACCTGGTTGAGCACACATGTTACAGTGCGCAAGGACCCAGGTTCGAGCCCCTGGTCCCCACCTGCAGGGAGAAAGTTTCACAGGTGGTGAATTAGTGCTTCCGGTGTCTCTCTGTCTCTCTCCCTCTCTATCACCCCCTTCCTTCTCAATGTCTGATTGTCTCTATCCAGCAAGTAAAGATTTTAAAAAATAAGTTGTTACATTACCAACGTGCTGATATCCCTTCACTACTCTCTATCAAGTCTATATTCAAAGCCTCCTAGGCTTTAGTTGTAATTCTTGACCCTTTCAGAGGTCCCCAAAGTAATTTTATTGAATCTGATGTTCACCAGTGCAACAAAATCAGACTATAGTTATCAGAATCAATTGCAAAAGAAATAAACCCTGCCCTATTAAAATAATATTCCCCATTTTCAGATTTAATAAAAATGCAACAGGTTTCTTCTATGTTGAAAAAAATCTGCTAATTAAGCAGAAGAAATAACTAGAATGATAGAAGCATATTCTGAAAGTCTTAATGAAAACATGCCTGTAGATCAGTCCCGTCAATATACACTGAGGCCCAGCGTTTGAACTTGACATCATGAGGCCACCAGGCCATGTATTTACTTTACTGGTCTCCAGATAAAAAAACAAAACAAACAAACAAACAAACAAACAAAAAAACGGCAAAAAGTAAAAACACAAACCATGACAGTTCTTGCTAAAAGATGCAAATCCAGTCTAATCCAGATTCTGGATCTTCCTAACAATCAACAGAAAACAGCTGGTAGGGGCCAGACAGTGGCACACCTGGCTAAGCGTTCACATTACAGTGTTCAAGGACCCAGGTTCAAGCCCCTGGTCCCCACCTGCAGGGGGAAAGTTTCACAAGTGGTGAAGCAGGGCTGCAGGTGTCTCTCTGTCTTTCTCCCTCTCTATCTCCCCATCCTCTCTCAGTTTCTCCCTGTCTCTGTCCAATAATAAACAAACAAATAAATAATAAATAAATAAATAAAATAGCTGGTACAGATGAGCCTGCTGAATGAGGGTCCGATGATCCAATCAGGCAGACATGGGGAATAACAAGGCCCCACGTAGGCTTCTTCTTTGAATGAATGGCAGAGGAGAGGGGACTCTTCGTATTAGTTACAAGATACTTAAAGAATCTGGAAAGAAATGCAAGGTGCCAAGATATATATGTTTCGTACATACACACACTGAAGAGGTGCTTGAGGAAACATGAAAACAGTACTTCTAGGGACGTATGGACCCCATGTTCATAGCTGCACTATTCCCAATAGTCAAAACATGAAAGTAACCTCCATGCCCATTCACAGATGATTAGATAAAGAATTCGTGGGACAAAGGGGCCAAGCGGTGACACGCCTGAGTAAGCACACATGAAGGACCCAGGTTCAAGCCCCCAGTCCCCATCTATAGGGGGAAACCTTTAAGAGTGGTGAAGCAGTGCTACAGGTGTCTCTCTCCCTCTATTTTTTTTTTACCTGGGGCTCACTGCTGGGGCTCATTGTCAGTACTATAAATCCATTGTGTCCGGTGGCCTTTTTTTTATTATTTTATTGGATAGGACATAGAGAAATGGAGAAAGGAGGGGGGAGGTTGAGAGGGAGAGAGATAGACAGATACCAATAGACCTGCCTTACCGCCTGTGAAGTGACCACATTCCCTCCTGGTGGGGAGCCAGGGCCTAGAACCTGAATCCTTGTTCAAGTCTTTGTGCTTTGTACTGCGTGTGCTTAACCTGGTGCACCACCACCAGGCCCCCTCCCTCCCTCTCTAACTCCCCCTTCCTCTCAATCTAATAAATAAATAAATATAATAAAATATTTTAAAAGAATTTGTGGTACATATATTCAATAGAGAATTACTTGGCAATTATTAAAAAAAATGGTTTTGTATTCCTCAGGAAAAATATGAATGGAACTAGGGGTGATTATGCTTAGTAAAGTAAGGAAGGAAGTTAAGGACATCTACCAAATGACTTCCTTCATATGCTGAATACACATGAATTTGGGGAATAAAAAAAATAGCCAACTGGTCTCAAAGACCTTGGGAAAACTATGGTGGTTATCCTTAGGGGAGGGGAAAGGGTGTGGAGCTATATCCCTATTATTTTAAAATCTTGTAACTCTAGATTAAGTCAGTAATAAAAACATAACATTTTTCTAAAGAATGTTTTAGGAAGATTTTTTTAGGCAATCAACAAGTTGAGAAACAATACCTAAGTGTTAGATAACATTCAAGAATTATCATTGCTGGTGTTAGGGAGACCACAGTTGATATACATTGTTGATATACCCAGTGTTTTGTCTTTTGGTTTTTTTCATTAGATGTTAGTTTTATCCACTAGGACATTTCTTATTGAAAATCTTATCTACGACTTGCTTTAAAACACATAAGAAAAAAAAAATGGTTGAGGCTCTAGATAAAATGAGATTACTTATGAGTTCATAATTGGTAAAGTAATAAGCCTGTGGACATTCATTATACTTTTATCTCTCACTTCCATTATTTCCACAATAAAAAGTTCAAAGGTACATAAAAAGGAAACATATAAAAATTCCATTTCCAACTTTATTGCTCTCTTCCTTCGCCTGGGTTTATTTTTCTCCTAACCCCTTTCCACTCGTTGGCATATAACATAATTCTGAAAAAAAAAAAAGTCCCCCTAAGCATAAGGTGATGAAGAGTTGAGTCCTTCTATGATTTGTGCATGTGCAACGGAGCCTCCAGTACCTGGAGCAAAATGTCCAATTCAGTGGGTGTGCCATGGTTGCAGTCACCTTTAGTGTAGTACCTCTTGGTGTTCTGGTTTTGGAGGAAGTATCCAAGGGGTAGAACTTTGAGAAACCTTGTAATCCAAACCTCCTCCCCAATTCCAACGTCTAATTACAGACCCGAAGCTCTTGGGAATCTCACAAGCAGGTTCTTGGAAGAATACACTTGGTCTGTTCATTGTATCACTCGCGCCTCCCAGATTTTATCCTCAGAGAAGATAAATTCTCACTATGGAGAATTCTTGCTTCCTGCAGGAGGGAGATGCTTTAAGACATGGTCAGGTAGAATTCAAACCATATAACTTCAAGAGGAAGGTCAGAGGGTAGCTAAAGAATTGAGTCTCATTAGAAAAGTTCTCAGAACTCAGAAATAAGTCCCCACACCTATGGTCATCTAATTTTTGACAATGGGGCCCAACCTGTTAAATGGAGAAAGGAGAATCTCTTTTCAACAAATGGTGTTGGGAGAATTAGGCTGAAACATGAAGAAGAATAAAACTGAATCACTACATTTCACCACACACAAAAGTAAACTCCAAGTGGATCAGACTTTGATTTTAGACCAGAAACTATCAAATTCTTAGGAAAATATTAGCAGAAATGTTTTCCATCTAAATTTTATGGTAATTTTCCATGAAACAAATCCAACTGCAAGGAAGATAAAAGACAAAAGTAAACTAATGGGACTACATCAAATTGAAAAGCTTCTATACAGTAATGAAACCACTACCCTAACAGAGAACCCATTACAGACTGGGAGAATATCCTTACATGTCTGATATATGGCACATCAGACAAGAGGCTAATAACCAAAATGTATAAAAATCTCACCACATTCAGCAACAACAAAAAAAGTAAATAACTCCTGTCACTAGGAACCCACTGCTTCCACAGGCAATTTTTCCTTTTCTGTTTTAATTTGATAGTACAAATAGTCATTGAGAGGGGAGAGGGAGCTAGAGAAGGGAGAGAGAATGAGAGACACCTGCAGACCTGCTTCACCACTCATGAAGTTTTCCCCCTGTGGAGGCAGGGCTGTCCTTACATGTCCTAGTGTGTATGCCCAACAAGATGCACCATCCACTCTCTGCGCCATGTTTTGTGGAAGAGACAGAAACCTTACCTCCCAGGGAAGCATCTTATTTGTTTGTTCATTATTTATTTATTTATTTTGGTCAGTGCTTTGTGCCTGCAGGATCCCATCATTCCTGGTAGACACTTCTTTCTTCTTTCTTTTTTTTTTTTTTGTTTTTCCCCAGGTAGTGAGTGATAGGAAAAAGGTAGGAGGAGTGAGATGAGACACCACAGTGCTGCTGCATGTGGCTTGTCTATCTTCTCCTTTGTATGTTGCTCTCATATGGTAGCCAGGGTCTTGAATCTGGGTCGTCAGGCATGGTTAAGTGTGCATTCTTTGGGGGTGAGCTATCTTCTCTTACAATTCACTCCCCTTGTTAGGGGTGCCCTCCAGAAAGGGTTTTTCAAATGACTCTAGAACTGGAGGACACACCTCTGCAGTTTAACACTGAAAGACTCTTGTGCTTTACCTCATACTGAAATACTTTACAGGAGCTCAGAATTTGTTCTTGGAAACAAACCCAATTGATAGGCTTTCCAGAACACTGTCTCAATCCTATAGGAGCCTACGGACCTAAATTAAAATCTGTGTTTCACATTTTGGAAGAGAAGGTAGTTGTGGCTATATTAAAATTAATGAGAGCAGACACCCAAGCCACAAACTTCAATTTCTTTCAGGCAGCACAAACCTCCTGTCCCCAAGTGTCAAGGGAAAAAATGTGATTCAAGTTCATGACAATGTTTTAAACTTTAATAACATTTTGTTTGAAAATGAATAATACACGTCTTATATGATGTGAATCTTTATATGACATTACTTTCTTTCATTTCCAAGATGATTATCTTATAATAGCCCTCACTATTTGCCAAGTTCTTTTCTGAGAAGTTTACAATTACCAGCTTCTTTGACACTTGGAAAAAAAAAAACTTGTGAGCTGGGGCTATATTACAGACAGGGAAACTGAGGCACAGAGACACTATGTGATCATTTTATAGTCAGCACAGACATTGAGAATGATCAATCCAAGTCTGCGTTTTTAACTCTACTTAGAACTCTCGGGTGATACTTGTTTGAGTCACTTGGCAAGTTTTTTTTATAATAAATTGTATTTATTTATTTACTTTGGATAGAGACATAAGTTGAGAGGAGTGGGCAGAAAGACACCTGCAGCACTACTTCAGCACTTGTGAAGCTTCTCACCTGCAAGTGAGGACAAGGGGCTTGAACCAGGATCTTCCTTATGCGCGGTAATGTGTGTGCTTAACCAGGTACACCACTGCCTGGCTTTCACTTGGGAAGTTTTTGAAAGACACACCTGCTCAGACTAAGTTCAGGAAAACTTGTTGAGAACCTCTGCCTGGGGACACTGAGATCAAACTCTTGCCATATCTTTTTTTTTTTTAATGTTTATTTATTTATTTATTTATTCCCTTTTGTTGCCCTTGTTGTTGATCTCATCGTTGTTGGATACAAGAGAAATGGAGAGAGAAGGGGAAGACAGAGAGGGTGAGAGAAAGATAGACACCTGCAGACCTGTGAAATGACGCCCCGGCATGTGAGGAGACAAGGGCTTGAACCAGGATCATTATTCCATCCCTCACGTTTTGTGCCACGTGCGCTTAACCTGCTGTGCTACCGCCCGACTCCCAAACTCTTGTCATTTCTTCACAGGTTGAAAGAGAAGCATTTAGAGAAATCCATGACCTTCTCTAAGACTCAGTGTCCCTCATCTACCAAATAGGCCAATGTTTTATAATGGTACTGCTGAAGTCGATCTGGTTATTTTAAGTGAACAACTAAAAATGGTAGTTTCCACTAAGAAGAGGGACAAAGGATGTCAAAATCCCAGATCAAATCAGCAGAGTTTACAGTTAAAGATATTTATATACTTTTCCCATATTTGGGAGATACTTTCTTCCCTGATCCAGCTTTCTAGTCCTGTTGCCAATTCTAAATCCATATCCCCAGACAACACCTTTGGGAATGTCTGCATGTTAGCTGCCAGCCAAAGGCAAAAATTAGGAGGTTGGATATCACACTCTGCCTATCATCTGCAGATGATGGGACCTGAAATTGGCACAGCCTGGAATGTTTCTAGCCATGACCATGGAATGTGAGCTCAGACCTATAGGGATGCAAAGGTTACACAGGCTCCTGTGCTGACTATGAGCCCCAGATCAGATCAATGGCGTTTACAGTTAACAATATTTATATACTTTTCCCATATTTTGGAGCTGCTCTCTTCCTTGATCCAGCATTCTGGTCCTTTTTTCCAACTGTGACACCATCCCCTGAAACAATGGCTTAGGTCACCTGCTAATTAGATGTCAGGTGCAGGCAAAAACTAGTTGGGTCATGAGCCCCTTGGAATATACCTAAAATAGACCTACTAGCTTATTCCAAAACAGAGACGCAAATCTCCATCCACAATATTCTTGCCTTTAGGCTCATGATTAGTCAACAATTTTCTCTGCTTTCTATCTTAACTCTCTTTCAGCCACCAGGTTCCAGATGATACCATGATGCCAACCGGACTTCCCTGGGCAGACGGCCCACCATGTGTCCTGGTGCCAACCTACCCAGATATATGCCCCACTAGGGAAAGAGAGAGGCAGGCTGGGAGTATGGATAAACTTGTCAATGCCCATGTTTAGCAGGGAAGCAATTACAGAAGCCAGACCTTCCACCTTCTGCACCCCATAAAGACCCTGGGTTAATACTCCCAGAGAGTTAAAGAACAGGAAAGCTATCAAGGGAGGGGATGGATTATGGAGTTCTGGGATCCTGTGGAATTGTACCCCTTTTATCCTATGGTTTTGATAATCATTATTAAATCAATAAAATTAATTTAAAAATCACCACCACTGAGTGACCAACAACAATCTTGAGCCTCATCCCATTGAACCTCCACATCAGGAAACCTCCACATCACCCAGCACAGGACTCAAAGTCCAGGTTAATATTGGGAGACAAAGGTGAGAATAGGTGACTGTGCTTTTTCTTATCTGTAAAGCATTAGTAGTATGAAGTTACCTTATATCATTTGTGGACCCAGGAAATTCTTTTCTTTTCTCCAGGATTATCATTGGGGCTCTGTGCTGACATGAAAAATCCACCATTCCCTATGGCCATTTTCCTTTTTAAATTTTTTTTTTCATTTTCTTTTTTATTTGATAGGGCAGATATAAATAGAGAGGAGAGGGAGAGCTAGAGAGACAACTACAGACCTGCTTCACTGCTTGCGACGTGTCCTCTTGCAGGCGGAGGATGGAGAGCTTGAACCCAGATATTTTCCCAGTGCATTTAGCATAGTATTATGTGCCACCACCAGACCATCCCCCCTCCCCACACACACATACATACATACATACCCCAGGAAGAACTTCTGAAGAATGAAGAGACTGCTACCTGTTTCTTACATGTCCTATGGGTTAAAGTCTCCAGGACTGAAAGTCTGAACAAACAAAAATGTGTTACTATTGCTCATAACGGCTATTTTGGTTTGCTTTGTATCTCTAAAGCCATAACATTGAAATTCTGGCAGAGAGCTAATTTTCTCAGTTAAAACATCTATGTGTGGGGAGGAATCCTTGAAAAGGTGACCTACAGGAAACTTATACACTTCACCTCCCAGAAGTCTTTGCCTCTTGTACCTCTGCTCTTTTGTATGAGCCTTAGAATTGCAACCAACTGCTTGCATGGGCCAGATGATGTGACTAGTGAGCAGTGAAAAGCAAGAGCTCAGGTAGGGCCACCCAGTCAGTTTCACCATAGTATCTGTCATAGTCATTGAGGACAGTCCTGGCATGATTTGCAGCCTTCTTGATGTGCTTGGTGATTATAACACACGATCTAGCCCCAGCATCTTTGCATGAACTCTTCCTTTGTCACTTTTCAGCCTACATGAATCCAGAGCCAAGCCTCCGCCTGTCACAAGTGTTCACTTAAGTGTCTGTTTCTTAGTGGGATCCTTTTATCCTCTCCATTAACTGGCCACACATCTGTCCTGTCTATTTTGGTTTGTAGCACTTCCTTCTTGACTTCATGCTGCCACTAACTCCCTCTGTCTTCCCTCTTCTTCCTGACCCCCTTCTTTTTTTTTTAAATTGGCACCACTACTTCATATATTATATCTTTAAGTTTTAATTATTTGGGCCAGATGGTGGCACACCTGGTTAAGCACACGCACTATAATGCACAAGGACCCAGGTTCAAGCCCCTGGTCCTCACCTTAAGGGGAAAAACTTCACAAGCGGTAAAGTCGAGTTGCAGGTGTCTCTGTCTCTCTCCCTCTCTAACTCTGCCACCATTCTCAATATCACTCTGTCTCTATCCAATAATAAATAAATAAATTTTGTTTAAAAAAGTTTTAATTATTATTGACTCTCTCCAACTCCACTCACCCAAAAGCAAGCTGTGTGAAAGTAGTAGCCATGTTATCCATCTTAGTTTGAATTCCCAGTTTGCATCTCCAGTACTTGGCACATAGGTGGTACACTATAAACATTCAGTTGGTGTCAGGTGATGTAAGGAAAGTTCACAGACGGAAACTTCTGCCCTGGATATGACACCTCTAGGGCACAGGAGTCATGTCATGATGGGGCATCTTTATCAAACTTGTATTGAAGGAGGGTAGACCAGAGTTGCTCCAATTGATACTGGTTAAGAAGTTGCAAGTGACGTCTAATATTATTGAGTAGGTAATGTGATAATCTGTCTCTTGGGAAGTCTTTGTGGTTTCTGTCTCCTTGTTATGCCTCATCGTCCTCACAAAGTGAATTCCTCTGACGTCAATGTTCTGTGAAATGTCTCTTTTCAATAGAACACCTAGGTCACTCTGAGACAGCAAGGGCCACCTGCCTTTTTCTCACTTACTACAAACACCAACCACAACCCTCGTGGAGTTTACAATTAAGGATCAAAGGCTTTGTTAAGCCAGAAGTTAGTTAACTGATTCCTTAATTTTTCTTAAACTTAGTGAAGAACAGTGTCAATGAAAGAGTTCGTACAGGAGGAGTCTCTGTATTAAGGATGCCACATCTATCTTGGGGAGAAGGGTGGAGTGGGAGAAAATGAACAGCAGAGAACACAAGTCTTTCAACAGAATGATGTGCATTTAGTTCCTACCTGTATACAGAAAACAGTCATTTGCAGTCTTGTAGCACAATGAACAGACTGATTTTGTAGGTAGGTGTAGTGACTGCCATTGAGACTGAGGCAAACGGGCACAGTGGAATCCCAAGAAGAGTGTAAGATCTGCCCCAAGTCACCCTTTAGCCACCTCCCATTGTTCTCACCTTCCTAATAGCTTCTAGAAATGTTAGTGGAGACCTCACATCCCAGAGTGGGGGGGGGGGGGAGCGGCTAGTCAATGATATCAACTCAAGAACTAACAATGTCAACAGAATGCAGAAGAAATGAAGGACTGTTAAGCTGTGGGGTCTTTTCATCTTTGATACAACACTCACAGCTCCTTTCAACATCCACCTAGAATTGATTGTCCAGATACAGCAAAAGGAGCCCAGGTCACCTCTTCCCCAGAACCTGCACGTTCACTGCCCATCGTACAAGCTGGCTTGCCAATTTCCGGAGTGTCCCTGGGATCAATTAACAGTGAATTGTTTATACTGGAAACTGCAGCAAAGTGTTCCCCGGCGGTTGTTTCAAGAAAGGCATCTTAACTTTTTCGGTTTTGTCATAGGCATGTATGTAAGTGACCAAATTCATCATCCAATTGAAAGAGGATTTCTGTTTCCTTTTCCAAATCTAAAATCATGTTCACACCACAGGATCCCTGGGCTCACTTTTGGAAAGTTGAGACATCAATCATCAATGTGTAATTTTAGCTGTAGCTAGGTTTGCTAGATGAAAGTCTTAACTGCTGTGGTGGTTCTAGTCCTAGCTCGATGTGGAAATATATGAGGTAGGTTATTTTCCCCACTGGATGAAGGGACTGGAAGTCAGTAGCAGATTAGAATTCATTCCATGACTCTGAAAATCCATCAGAGAATGACACCTTCCATGTCCTAGTATTCTCTTTTAATTTTAATTTATTAATTTTTTTTTTAAAGTGGCCCGGGGAGTTGACACAGTGGATAAGGCATTGGACTCTCAAGCATGAGATCCTTAGTTCAAACCCCAGCAACACATGTACCAGAGTGATGTCTGGTTCTTTCTCTCTCTCCTATCATTTCTCATGAATAAATAAATTCTTTTAAAAATTAAAAAAAAAATTTTTTTAATTTTTAAAATAAATTCTTTTAAAAATTTTTTAAAAATTTAAAAAGTTGATTTTAAATTTTATTTTGAAATAAAACATTCTTCTCTCCCCATCACTTTATTGGGGGAGAAGGGGTAGTGGTTTACAATTCAGTTGTTGACACATAAGTATGACCTCTTATCTTTCCATAATAGGTGTCTACAAGAAACTCCCTCCCGGCCTGGTCCATATTCCACCATCTTACTCCAGGACCCCAGCATTCCTCCAGCCCATCCTTTTTCCTCCTTTCCCAGAGTCCCTTGCCATACATGGTGCCATACACCACCATGGGTTCAGCAGAACTCCTTAATTCTTATTTAACATAGTGTACATCGAACACAATTCTAGTTCTATGTCCTGATTCTTTCAACCATAGAAAAACGACTATAGGAATCAAATGCTTCTCTGTCTTTGTTATTATCTGAGACATTAGCCAAAGAATGACCTTATAGTTGGGAGAGAACAGGACTGGTATCCTTGGTTCTTTGTTTCTTTCTAAAAGAGACCAATAGGCCATTTCTATAATGAGCATATGCACCTTGAGAAACTAGGAAATGAAAGAGTAGGAGAGGAAAGGAGAAGAAAAAAGAAGAGGAGGAAGGGAGGAAGGAAGGAAGGAAAGGTGGAAAGAAGGAAGGAAGAGGAAGAAAGGAGGAAGAGAGAAAGCAGAGAGAAACTGGAGAAAAAAAAGTTGAAGATATAACTACAAGAAACCACAGTTTAAGATAGGGTTAGGTGGGGCCATTTCTTGTAATGAACAAACATGATAGTTCATGTTTATAAGCCACTTTGTGTAGTCTGAGAAAGCAAAGGAGAAAATAACAGCAAGATATATATCTATTTAATTCTCAAATGTTTAAGGACATAAGCACAAAACTCATGCAACATTGAAATCAGACAAGTAAACACAGCAAACAATAAGCATTCTCTTCCCCAAATACTTTTCTCCTCCACAGTGCCTTTTCAGTTTCAAAGCATACCCTCCACTGATAAACACCTTGGTCCTTCTTGATTTCAGCTGTCTTATCTACATTTTTCTTTAAAAAAAAATCAGTTATGGATTTTTTTTTTTTTACACCTTCCAAGGCATTTGGAAAAACCTTAATCAGTTCATTGCACAACCAAGTTGGGAAGAGAAAAACAAAACAAAACAAAAAACAATAATCCATTGTTCTGAGACTTTTCTTTGCCTCCTCCCCCCCCTTTTTTTTTTTTGGTCTCCAGGGTAATTGCTGGGGCTCAGTGCCTGCGCTACAAATCCACTGCTTCCTGGAGGCTATTTTTTCCCCTTCTGTTGCCCTTGTTTATCATTGTTGTTGTTGTTATTGCTGGATAGGACAGAGAGAAATCGAGAAAGGACAGGAAGAAAGAGAGGGGGAGAAAGATAGACACCTGAAGACCTGCTTCACTGCCTGTGAAGCGACCCCCCCTGCAGGTGGGGAGCCCGGGGCTCGAACCAGGATCCTTATACTGGTCCATGTGTTGTGCACCATGCGTGCTTAACTCACTGCGCCATACCACCCGGCCCCTTCCTCCACCCCTTTTATGTCTCTTTCCTTTGCCCTTAGATTTGAGTGACATTTTAATGACCCATGACATGAACTCTTAAGTTCAGGCTGGCCTTCAGAAAAGTGTGGGTGAGAAGGATAGGTCACTCAGATTCATCATCCATTAATAATTATGTTAATAAATCTAATTATAGGCTCAAGTATTGCCTGTTTTGACTGTTAAATATGATTCCTCACTCAGAACAAACTTTTTACTTTAGACACAAGTAAGATGCATACTCCCATTTTTTTTCATTTATGCAATCACTCTGGCAGAGAAATTCACAAAAAAAAAAACATTTATTTGTTTTGCTTTTCTCCAAAGGATGCTGGCAGACAAGTTTCATGTCCTCAATTATCTTTATTTATTTTTTTCCCAGCACTCCTATTTCTGAGATTGAACAGAATATTGTTGGGGTCATCTACCATTATCAACCCTTGTCTATGTCTGAGCGGCAAAAGTGTCAGTCATTATGTGTGTTTCTTTCTCTAATTTAATATCATATTTAAAATAGATATGTTATTTAATCTGGATCGAAACAGAGAGAAATTAAGAGGGAAGGAGGAAATAATGAGAGGGAGAGAGAGAGAGAGAGAGAGAGACTTGCAGCACTGCTTCACCACTTCTGAAGCTTCCTCCTGCAGGTAATGGCTCAGGGGCTTGAACTCGGGTTCTTGCATATTATAATGTATGTACTCTACCAGGTGGACCACCACCACTACCTGGCCCCTGCTGAGTGTGTTTCTGTCTCACTTCTGAGGGGCTCTGATTCTCAAAGAGAATGTCAAGTCGGATTCCTAGAACCAAGGTTTGTGCCTCAGTTGTTTCTCTACATACAATTAAGAATCAACTTACATAGAAGAGTAAGGGGGGCCTTTTCATCTTTGGTGCCTAAGTGAGTTTCACAAGTCCTAGGCTTTTTTATTTGTGTGTTTCCTTATTTGCTTTTGTTTTTATACTTGTCTATAAAGTGGGAATTCTGCAGGACACTTTAAAAATGCAGGAACACCCAAAATTATCTCACTTGCAAGATATTAATAGAATTTAAACCCTTTGTAATATTGCCCTGTCTCACTCCACCATCAGCCAGTGGAACAGCAAAAAGGCCCAATCTCTCTCTCTCCCCAATTGGCACAGGAACCCAGGAACCCCACCTTAGCTCCCACTCCAGAGCAGTCTGGAAGTGAATTCTTTACCTCTGAGATCCAGCCATCTGCTCAGACCTCTCTAGTTTAAAAAAAAAAAAAAAAAAAAAAAACACACTTGTTTTGAACATTTTTGGAATAAAAAAAACTGTGACTTCAATCTTTTCTGCAAATTAGACTATCTGAAAATATAAGAATTCAAATGAGACTGCATTTGCCTCTCTCCTACCCTGGATGGGTGAAATGAATAATATCTTAAAGGCTAACGGTCAGAGAGTGAGGTTGTAAGTACTAGGATATTCAGGCCATATCTTGGATCCTTGACAATTAGGAGGCAGATGGTTAGTGGAGTAGTTGCTCTCATGTTGCTGGGATCCTCTGCTGCTCACCCTACTATGAGGATGTTGGTATTGAGTAATAACTTCTCCCATATCTCAAGTCACTCAGTGCCAAGTTAAACCAACACATCCGTAGTCTGACCTTCCCCTCTTTACCATGTTCCACAAAAAACAAATGGGGCACCATACTACCCACTAGGAACTCATGACCAAATTAGGAGAAATGACAGGTTGGAACTTGGTTGATTTTCCACTGTTAAGAACCAGACTGAGCCAGGAATGAACTGCTAAGTCAGTTAATCACTCATGACATGATATTCTTTCACTGAGTTGGGATGGGACTCTTGGATTAATTCTTGACTCTTCTCTTTATCTCTTTATCTTGCCTTTATCTAAATATCAGAAAATACTACAGAAATGAAACACATATCCTCAGCTAATACTCTTGTCCAAGACTCCTTCCTAGCTCTTGCCAGGGAAATTGCCACAACCTCTTTACTGGTCCCCCTGCTTATGGCCTTACTCCCACCCCTGGCTCCCATCATGAAGTCAGTCACTTAGCTGAGAGCTATGCTAAAAAGGGGCACTGTCACTTAGTAGGTGTTTAATATACTTCTGCTAAATTAATCAGCCAGTACTTTTTTTTTAAAGTATTTTCCTCTAGAAGTTATGAAAAGTATAGTGCATTCTCTGGTATTTCTAATTCCTGCTACTAAGATTCAAAATAGTTCATGAATTTTAGTGTATCCTGAATCTCTGACATTGTAAGCATTAATTCCCAGATCCCAGAATAGGAGATTCAATGAGTTTAAATGCTGGTGCCATTTAAACTCTAAGGAAGAGACACTCCTATTCAAATGAAATTCTGTAACAGTATTATTGTCCACAACCACTCAGGAAAAGATCAAATTTAGAAATTAGTCTAGAAAAATCTCTCTGTCCCTGTGGGGGGTGGGAGTGGGGGTGGGGATTGAATCAAGGAGAACTCAGTCTTCCTAGGTTCTTGGCCAACTTGCAGATAGTCTATATTAAGTGGAACTAAAAGTACACTTTTTATTTTTGAAAACAGACACGTTTATAAAATACCATGTAGAACACAAGTACCACCTTATATTTCTATCTCTAGGTTGTTATCAAGTGAAGCAACAAATTATGTGCCCTAACGATCAAAGCCAGGAAAATCCATAATACACTGATGTCTTGAATATTTTTTGAGGCATATATTTTATTTATAGGACTTGGAACATTTCTGTCCTCTTCCTGTCTTGGATTTATGCCCTCTCCCTGATGTGCTTTTGTTGCTTTGGGGACATAATGTTGCTTCATAAGAGTGCAAGCTATTTACAAATAAAACACACACCATTTTCAGAGGGAGTAACTTTCTGTGGCATAAAATTGACTCTCTGGAAATGATTGGGCATGTTATGGAGGTGAACATTCTTGAACACACCTTCAGGACTTAACAGTGGGTAGAATGTGAGGGAGAAGTGGACTAGGCCAGTCAATACTGACTTTTTCAAAGATTCAATACGACAACTTTGATGGATTCCTGGAGCCCACATGACTCAGCAGTTTTCATGTGACATCATGCCTGAACTGCTAAAAAAAAAAACACCCAAAACTCTGCACAATTCTCTTCAGGCCCAAGATTATGAAACAGGCTATGAATTTATGCTTTTGTTGCTATGGTAAATTACATTTCTACTGTTTTAACAACCTCATCAAATGCAGGCAATCAGAAGCAATGTGGCACCTCTACATAATTTAACTCCAAACCATTCATAACAACTCACTGCGCCTTTTGAAACACTGTACGAAGAAATTAAAAGCAAATAGAAGTAAGTCATCTCAAGCTTGAAAGCCATAAACATTTTAGGTGGGAGCGTGATAAACACTTCAAAAAAGATCTTTGATGATAAGAACAGATATGTCTAATAAATAGTGCAGAAAAAAGTATATATATTTTGAAAGAAATACCTTTGAGGTTTTATTTCCTCTCTTCAAAAACTGAAAAAAGGAAGTATTGCTTTTTAATTATTAAGACAGACAACATAAAATGATTTTTCATAGTCTTAGGTGATATATTTGTAATGGTTGACCACTAGACCGTGGATATTAGCTCTTACATGAATATCGCTATTTAAAATGTATGTGTGGTTCTATAGATTGAACTTGTATCCAAAATTGTTTTAATAATCAATTACACTTGAAACTGTGTCTTCCCAACACATGACCAAATTGTTAAGGTTTTCACACACATAAACACACCACACACACACACACCAAATACATATTTCAGGGCCATGACATCAGTGTTGTTTGTTTGCATCTGGTTTGTTATTATTTCAGGGTTGAATGGACTAGGTTTTAGTTACCTTTCTTCATGAGTAATTCCTACTACACTGGTAACCTTCTGGGTCAGGGAGAACTGTCTGCAACCATAGGGGAAAGTGGTCCCATCTGGAAGGTTATGTGGTGATAGAATGAATTTCAGGGAAGTCGGGCAGTAGCACAGGGGGTTACGCACATATGGCACAAAGCACAAAGACCAGTTTAAGGATCCTGGTTCGAGTGCTCCACTCCCCATGTGCAGGGTAGTTGCTTCACAGGTGGTGAGGCAGGTCTGCAGGTGTCTATCTTTTTCTCCCCCTCTTTATCTTCCCCTCCTCTTTCCATTTCTTTCTGTCCTATCCAACAATGAGGACATCAATAACAATAATAACTACAACAAAAAAACAACATTGGGAAGAAAAAGGAAAATAAATACTGAAAAAAACTTTTAAAAAAATGAATGAATTTCAGACTTAACAGAGAATATAGCCCTTTGTCACTGTGAGAATTCATCATTCTTCCTATTCAAATGGTGAAAATGGAGTTTCAAGGGGGCTGGCCAAAGACAGGACATGTTTTCATCAATGCTGGGAACATGTACAACTTCAGCTCCTCTCCAGAAACCTGTTACCTTCCAGTTGACAACAGTGTGGTTGATGTGTAGTCAACCTTCAGATGAATATGATTGTGTGTCTTGAACAACAGATTTTAGGGTGGGCAAGCCAAGGAAGGAAGAAGGGATGTGGAGGAGGGAGAATGGAGGGGTTAAGAGGAGATAACAAAGTATATCATTTGTATAGATAATGTGAAAAAATAACTTTGCATTTATAAATACAGAGCATGTGAATGACATCACCACCAGAACCATGATCATCACTATTTTTATTGAAAAGTGGCAAATTCCCAGTAATGACAAAAAATAAAAATGAAAACTTATACTATGACAATGCTTATTTCAAGATATTCTGCCAATAAGGAAGATTTCTTTCTTTCTTTTTTTTTTTTTAATTGCTAACAGGGTTATCACTGAGGCGTGTGTGTGTGTGTGTGTGTGTGTGTGTGTGTGTTGTTTGTTTTTGCTGTTGTTGTTCTGTTTTATTTTGTTTATTTGATTTGCTAGTAAAGACATAAATTGAGGAAGGGAGAAATAAAGAAGGAGACATGCAGTTGAGTACCAGGTGGAGATTTGAACCTGAATCCTTGAGCATGATAACATACACATTTAACTTGGTGCTATATTGCCTGGTCCCAAGGAATATTATGTGTAAAAATTATTTGCCGGCTGGAAGAAGAAAGACCAACGCAGAATGATCTGACTTATAAGTGAATCTTAAGAAGAAAGGATGGTAATGAAACTTAAGTTGAAACTTGGACTGGATGTGGTGTATTGCCCCAAAGCAAAGGACTCTGGAGGAAGAGAGAAAGGGACAGGATAAAGGGACATTGACGTCGTGTATATGACTGGGGAATGGGCCCTAGGTTGAGAGAGCAAGTGTCTCCCAAGTGCCTATCAAAGAAAGGTGAGAGGTTGTGTCTATCTGTTAAAGACTATACTATAAACCATTATCCCTCCAACAAAATAACAAAATAGCTGCCAGACAGGTGAAGCATAATGTCTTATTCCTGTTTTTTTTTCTCTGTTAGTACAGCTCCCCTGTTGGGCAGTATGCCACCTCCCCCAGGCTTCTGCTTAACCATATGCCTATATAGGGATTTACTGATTCCCTATATAGGCATATGGTTAAGCAGAAGCCAGGGGGAGGTGGCATACTACCCAACATCTCCATTGTAGGGGAAATCCTTATTTCCTATATTACTTTTTTGTATTTTTAGATTTTTTTTTTTTATGAGGAAGATAGGAGGAGAGAGAAATGATCAGACATCACTCTGGCACATGTGCTGCCTGGGATCGAACTTGGGACCTCATGCTTGAGAGTCCAAAGCTTTATCACTGCACCACCTCACAGGCCACTTACTTTTTAAAAAAAAATTATTTATAAAATGGAAACACTGACAAAAACCATAGAATAAGAGGGGTACAACTCCACACAATTCCCACCACCAGAAATGCAGATTCCATCCCCTCCCCTGATAGCTTATTCCTGTTCTTTTTACTCATACTGAAGTAGAAATTTTTGAAGGTACATAATAATATAGAAGATACCAAGTAAGATAATCCAGCATTATCCTATTTTCACTTTTTCTCTTGCCTATTAATGTCCTTTATTTTTTATTAAAGTGTCCACAGATCTATTGGTTGATTTATGAGTGCTATTGGTATATGAAGGATGGAAATACCCTGTCTTCTATATTAGAAACACAGCCTCAGTTGTCATTTGCCATCAAGTTGATCCACGATAAATTTAATAAACTGAAGTTTATATGGTCACCTATCTAAATGCTCTTAAAAGGCTTGTTATAGTTCTCTTAGGAATGAAAGACCACATGCACTTGGATTTCAGATGATATAAATTCACTAAATCGAGATTTCACAGTGACATAGCCATACTATTTCTGTTTGCTTCTGGTCATTTCTTTTACCTCCTTACCATGTATATTTTCTCATTTCAGCGAGAAGAGGGATACCAGATATGCCTCAGGAGTGGCAAAGTGGTAAGAATAAAAAGAAATAAAGTAAAAATAAAGAATAGTAGAATATGAGTAGCTGTTGTATGTGTTCCTGAGAAAAGCTTGTTTCCTGCTCCTGTCTCTCTCACCAGCTCTCCCACTGGCTTTGAGGATCCCAGGAGAGCGGATGGATGTGAGAGAAATTCGGGGGAGTTGGGCAATAGCTCAGCAGGTTAAGCGCAAGTGGCTCAAAGAGCAAGGACCAGCAGAAGGATCTCAGTTTGAGCCCTGGTTCCCCACCTACAGGGGAGTCGCTTCACAAGTGGTGAAGCAGGTCTGCAAGTGTCTTTCTCTCCCCCTCTCTGTCTTCCTCTCCTCTCTCCATTTCTCTCTGTCCTATCTAACAATGACAACATCAATAACAACAATAACTACAACAATAATAAAAAACAACAAAAGCAACAAAAGGGAAGATAAATAAATAAATATAAAAAATTTTTAAAAAGAAATTCCAGAGAGCTTGTGTATGCAGAAGCAAAAGATTCTTGTGTTGGGCTTCTCAAGGGGACCTGAGGGACTCCAGGCTCATAGTGATTCCTATCCCAGCAGAGTTTAGAAGCAATCGAGCAAAGCTGATGACAAGGGTCATTAGATGGGCATCCTTGCTACTATCAATTCCCTCTCCCCTGTGTGATGAATGGGACCTCAAACTGTCTCCTTACACCTGTAATGTAGGTAGAAAAGGCTGGGGATCTGGGAGGTGCCATGGCAACATGAAACAGCTGTGAAGACCAAGACTCAAAAGGGAAGGATTATGATCTCAAAGACCTAGTTCAAGTTCTACTCTGTTCCTGCAGGGCACAGAACCCGGAGCTGATCAAGGGCACCCTGACTTTGACACTTCTCACTTAGCTAACGTGCTCAATGCCTATCTGTGTTGTTACAAATGGTAGGAAAAATATGCACAAAATTCCATGCTGTGTATCTCAAATTTCCACAGTGTTATATGTCAAAACACTATTTCAAAAGGATAGATATGCCCCTATGCTCATGGATACACTTTTCACAATAGTCAAAATGAGGAAGCAGCTTCAATGCCTATTGACAGACTACTGGATAAAGAAGACCTGAGCTATATAGTCAATGAACTCATACTCTGCAGTCACTAAACACTAAAGATAAGCTCATATCAGTTGGGACACCATGCTAGAGGTGACACCGCTAAGGGAAATAAGTGATGGTCTCAATTCTATGTTCAATATAAGTGACTGGACTAATAAGCTTTCAAAAAAAAAAAAAGTCAAGCAAGCTATCCTTTAAACTCTGTGAGAACTAAATTGGCTGGGGAGTTCTTTCAGCTTAATTTATACTCAGTTAAAATTAAAAACTGCACTCAAGATGTATTATATAAAACATATGTGTGTGTATTTGTATAAATGTTACAATTAAGGTAATTAAAGTATCACTTCATATATCATTACTTTCTCGTGTGTGTGTGTGTGTGTGTGTGTGTGTGTGTGTGTGTGTGTGTTAAACACACTGAAATTCCACTGTGCTCTTAGAAATGTCAGGACTGCAATACACTATTCCTGGCATAGGCACATTACTGTATAAGCAAATAAGTATTTTTGACTTGTTGACACTCTATATTAATGGTACTAACAATGCTGTAAGTTCTGCATATATGTAAAGGTGTTTACCGTCTTATCATGTCTCCAGTTTGATATACATTCAGATTAACACAGTGAACTTCACAACAATCTCCATGTCGCAAATATTTCAGTATTTGAAAACTGTCCCTCCATCTAAAACAGAAACAGGCTATTTGACATATGTACCATGCACATTCTGAATCACACTGGATACTTGAAGAATGTAAACAGAGAGTGTCTCAACCAACAAATCAGACTGAAAACATAACCACCAAGCACGCGGAAGAAAAATCAAATGGAAACTTGCTTTCTCTAGAAGAAAATTCCATTCTCCAAATGAAATTACTGCAAAATCCCTGAGCTATACTTAGTATTCCTCCAACTAGCACAGCACCATGTGTTCAACTAATTTTAGCCCAGCTCAAATGTATCTAAAACAGTCTAGTGATGTATTGGTCTGTCATTTATAATACAAGTTGTTGTGGTCCAGGAGGTGGTAAAGTTGACAGAGTGAGCACTAGTCCCATACACATGAGGGTCCAAATTGGATCTCTGGAAATACATATGCCAGGAGTGATAGTTACCCTTTCCTCTTACCACTTTCTTGTGTCAATAAATAAATATTTTCAAAAAAGTAAGATATAGAGGCCAGGAGGTGGTGCACAGATTACAACACACAAGGTCCCAGGTTCAAGCCCCTGTTCCCCACCTGTAAGGTGAATGGTGAAGCAAGGCTACAGGTGTGTTTCTCTGTCTCTCTCACTCAATTTCTGTCTCCCCCCTCAATTTCTCTCTATCTCTATCCAATAATAATAATAATAATAATAATAACAATAATGTAAGATATAGTTGTTTTAGGCAGGGAAAGAGAGAAAGTGACTTGGTGGAGGGGTGCAGGACGAGCATATGTGACAGTTCATCCCTGACATCACATATGCCAGAGTGATTCACTCTACTCTCTTCTTTCACTCTCTCCTTCATATATATATATGCTCCAGGGTTATTGTTGCTGGGGCTTAGTACCTGTACTACGAATCCACTGTGGACAGCCATCTTTTTTCCATTGCTATTATTGTTGCTGTTGTTGGATAGAACAGAGAGAAATCAAGAGTGGAGGGGAAAACAGAGGTGGGAACAGAAAGACAGACACCCGCAGACCTGCTCCACCGCTTGTGAAGCGACCCCCCTGCAGGTGGGGAGCTAGAGACTCGAACCAAGATCTCGAACCAGGCTCCTTTCTCACTATGTGTACTTAATCTGGTGTGCTACCACCCAGCCCCCATATATATATATATATATATATATATATATATATATATATATATATATATATATTTTAAAGTAGTAGTTCCATTAGTGATTTACAAGATTATAAAATAGGAGAGAGAGATTTCCACACCACTCTCACCACCAAAGTTCTGTGCCTACCTGCTCCAACAATAGCTGTCATAGTTCTCCTAAGGTCTCAAAGACAGTTTGACTTCTTTTATAACTCAAATGAATTAATGAGTGAATTGATCCCGGGTCCAGGCAGTGGCACACCTGGTTATGCTCACACAGTGTGCAAGGATCCAGATTCAAGCCCCTGGTCCTCACCTGGAGGGGAAATCCTTCACAAATGGTGAAGCAGTGCTGCAGGTGTCACTCTGTCTCTTTCCCTCTCTACCTCATCTCATCCTCCCCTCTCAATTTCTGTCTCTATCCAATAATAGAAATAAAATTTTAAAAAGATTTAAAAAACAAATATTTAACAAGAATACTCAGTATTACACCAAAGCCAAGGACCCTGGGGAGAGCTGGGGAGGGAGTAGAGGAAGAAAACTTTGGGGGACTTATTATGTATTGAAATTGTACGCATATGTCAGTGAATGCACTACGAAGCATTAACCCCCCAATAGAAAAAGAAAAACCATTTGCTTGAGTAAATGTCTTTATATGAATACATTACATGTGTGTAGTCATTCAGTGGTGGATGGACATCTGGGCATCAGTAATGCCACTCTGAATAGCTTTTTGTCTAAATATATAGTGCATGATACCTAGCTCCACAAACGCCAAACTAATTGGAAGAAACTGAGTCCACAAGTTCACATATGGGCGGGGGAGATAGCATAATGGTTATGCAAACAGATTCTCATGCCTGAGGCTCCAAAGTCCCAGGTTCAATCCCCTGCATCACCATAAGCCAGATCTGAGCAGTTCTCTGGTGTTTCTCTCTCTCTCCCTCTGCATCTCTCTCAAAAATAAAATAAATAAAATATTAAGAAAAAAAAAGCTCACATATTCTCTGATCCCATTTGTATGAATTATCCATAACAGGTGCAGCTATACAGACAGGAAGCAGGTTCGCGGGTAAGTGGGGTTGAGTGAGGTGGGATTTGGAACAACTGTGAAATGTGCCTGGGTTTTCTTTTAGAGTGATGGAAATGTCACAGGTGGAGTGAAGATTGTGTGCTCTTGTTAATATGCAAATGCCATTGACTTGCTTACATGAAAATGGTTAATATTTAGTTTTATGTCATGTGACACTGTCCTTGACACACACACACACACACACACACACACACACCTTGAGTAGCAGGACAGTACATCATTTACCTCCAAATCCTCTCTCTCAGTCTCCAAAACATAGAAGCCACTCAATAAATGTTTGAACTAAATTACAGGAATTAGAATGAGGTCATTTAGAAAACCCATTCCAGGTCTAATATTTCATATTATCTGTGGTGTGGATGACCAGGGAAGAACCATTATTCTTAATTTAAGATGGGTGAAATGCCAGGCTGCTGGCTCCAGTTTAATTCACAGCACAGCCACCTTTGGTAAAAGTTCTTCGTGATTTATTAAACCTGCTTATCCTGTGTGTGTATAATCCATCACAGCAAGGCTGGGTAGCTTCTTTTCTCCTTGGGGCCGGGAGGAATGGCGCACAGAAGGTACACAGACTATTTTAAGAGTCTAGAAACTTAAATTTCCCTTATTGGACAGCACTTTCAACTCAGCGGCTCTATTCTTGGGGAATGTTGTCTGAGTAATGGTTATCTGTACCTAGCAGCTGGCCTTTGAGAAAGACAGTTGGAAGAAGAATTGGCCACTGGTCAGGCTGTCATAGGCCATTCCCACAGCAAACCAATTCTAGATTCTCATCACTGACATTATCAAGACTGATTTCTCAATTAGGCCTGATGTGAGCAAAGTATCTGCTTTCCATCTTGAGCTTTGAGAGGCAACCAACCATCCCAATTTGCCCAGGCCTAGCATTAAAAGTCAGAAACCCTTCACCCAAGACAGAGAAAGTCTTGGCTTGAGGAGAAGGGTGTGGAAGGTTGGGGGAAAAGGAACAAAATTCACAAGGGTACTCCAACAAAGAGGTCCTGGGAGCAGTCCTACCTCTGCAGCACATGATGATGGTGTGGGCCATTTACCAGGGACCACAGGCATTACTGCTGCCCCTGCCTGGTCACATCAGTGACGCACAGCTTTCTGAGAGAGGCGTAGAGCCACACACAACAGCAAGAGAGAAGGCTAAGCCACCACATTGTTTCAAGGTCTGTTGTCAGGGCTGGTTAGTGGTGCATCAAGTTGAGTACACATGTAATCATGCACAAGGACCTGGGTTCAAGTCCCGGGTCCCCACCTGCTGGCTGAGTGGTAGCTTCTCAAGTGGTAACGCAATGCTGTATATGTCTCTCTCTCTCTCTCCTTTAATATTTTTATTATATTTCTTTATTTCTTGAATAGAGACAGTCAGAAATCGAGAGAGAAGGGGTCATAGAGAGGAAGAGAGACAGAGAGAAACCTGCAGCACTGCTTCACCACTCGGAAAGCTTTCCCACCTGCAGGTCTCTCTCTCTGTCTCTCTCTCTCTCTCTCTCTCTCTCTCTCCTATCTCTCCCACCCTTCTCAAATTCTTTCTCTCCTGTCAAAAAAGGGGAGGAAGCTTCCAGGAGCAGTGGATTCATACCATGGGAATTGGCCTCCAGTATCAACTCTGATGGCAATAAAATAATAAAAAAGCATAAAATAAAATAAAAAGTTGGCTGATGATGTATAATGCAAATAATTAGGTTAGAGAAGAGCATATAGTAAGATTACAAAAATGAATAATCAAAAGCATAATATATGCATCATATGCATAGCGTGTTTGGGACTGGGCAAGGCAGAGGGGAGGTTAAAAAAAATCTATGGAGATTAAATCTCATAAGTTCAGGGTGAGAGACACAAATGTTTTTCAATAAAAAAAAGTAGCTTTGCCTCCCAGAAAGCTGAATATAGCACCCATGAGAGTTGATGAGTTTGCTACAGAAACACATACAATCATGATTTCTCTTACTTGTTTTCTTATTTTTAGGAAACAATTGAGTAAATTCACTTTTTTTTTTATCACCAGAGATTATTTTGCAGGATTATTCATGGAGGCCACATTTTCCTTTTTCTTTTTATTTTTTTTTTTCAGTTTGATAGGACAGAAACTTGAGAGGGTAGAAAATGGTGGAGAGAAAGAAAGGAAGAAGGAGGGAGAGAGAGAGAGAGATAGAGACCTATAACTCTGAAATCAAGAACTCTGAAGCTTCCCCTCTGTAGGCAGGGACCTGGGGATTGAACTCAAGTCCTTTCACATAGTGATGTGTATGCTCAACCATGGCCAGGTCCCTACATTTCCTATTTTAAATGTCCTGTGAGTCAATGAGCAGGGAATCACTGAGAACAAGATAATTGACCTATTTTCTGTAGAGCCCATTCTCTCCCCACCAGTAATCACACTTTCTAGACTATGAAAGTGGTGTGTCCACTCCCAGCAGCAACAACAAAAGTTCTGCTTTTATAGGAAGTTTGCTTTGAAAATCACTAAGATGTGTAAACGAGAAAGCATATTTGAACCTGTTCCCCATTGTACTAAAGGAAGTGTTCTCCCTATCTCGCTATCTCTGTTTCTCTTTCTAAAAAGTCAGCCCAGAGGGATGAAGTATCAGTGACAACCAAGAGGGAAAAAAAGAGAGATTTTTGAAATGTTTTCTTGCTATTCATGATTTAACACAACTACAGATATCATAAAACAAGTAATTTTGATAGCTTTTCAAATATAGCCTAGCTTTTGCTCAGCTCTATACATCTTCAATGAATGAGCACATGGTGACTTTAACAGATCCATTCAGTCTGTAAATTAATACCAAAGAAAATGAATGGTCATTCTGTTAGAGATCACTACAGCTTATAACAATTCTCTGCAAGGGCAGGGGAGATAACAAAATGGTTATGCAAAATGACTTTCATGCCTGAGACTCTGAGATTCAATACCCTCTGCCCCCACTTCCATCACCATTAGCTAGAGTGAAGTAGTGCTTTGGTTAATAATAATAATAATAATAATAATAATAATAATAATAATAATTCACAGCAAATATTTCTTCACACTTTGTGTAAAGCACAAGGTGATTTGCATGCCTGCTGTATTGAGGGGTTCATAATGAAAGGCTTTGGTCATTTTATATTTTTCTCAACATTTGCACAATCACACAGTAAGCTATTTTTCAACTGTATATATTATAAAGAGACAGACTGTTTAGGTAACTGTGAAACACCACAGAAAGGATACTAAATGTCAGCCTGACATAAAATGGGATTTTAATGATGAGATAACGGGAGCATGTTTCTCTAACTTGGAAACTTATAGATGATGAGAGCAGGGAGAATGACTGCATTAAGACAAAAAACTGTGCAGTGTTTTCCTGATATCGTTTGATGATTATGTAAGTCTGAGGAGTCTAGAAAAAGAAAGAACTGATTCACTAGGGTTGTTCAATGCTGTATGTAAGTGTGACAATGATTTTGTAGTGGAAAAAGGAAATCTCTCTAAAACAAGACTGCTTCGGAACATGAGAATTTTTATCTCTCTCCCTCTCTCTTTCTCTTTCCTTTCCTCTCTCATTCTCTCTCTCTCTCTCTCTCTCTTCCTCTCTCTCTCTCTTTCTCTCACTGTAAACAAGACTTTTCAGTTACTTTTTAAAAAATGGTAACAACTCTGGTAACCAACTTTTATTTCACATGAATATCTGCCCCTACGATTTTAAATAATTTTCTCTGAGAAAATAGGTCTAAATGATAATGGCACCCAGTGCTTCCAAGCATTGAACGATGATGGGAACATCAAACATCATCTCCCCAGACAATAATTAGGATCCACCTACATATCAGATTTCAGGCTCAGGCAAACAAACAAACAAACAAAAAAAAAAACACTAGTATAGCCACAGGCCCTTTGGAATATAACTAAAATATGCCTATGAGCTATCTACAAAACAGAGGATGCCCCCAACTCTTCACCTGCACCATTCCAGTCTTTAGGTTCATGTTTGGCTTTGTATGTTAACTCTCTTTTCAGCTACCAGGTTCCAGATGCTAGCAGGATGCCAACCAGACTTCCCTGGACAGACAACCCCAGCAATGTGCCTTGGAGCTCTGCTTCTTAAGAGCCCTTCCCCACTAGGGAGAGAGACAGGTTGGGAGTATGGATCGACCTGTCAACGCCCATGTTCAGTCAGGAAGCAATTACAGAAGCCAGACCTTCCACCTTCTGCATCCCACAAGGACTTTGGGTCCATACTCCCAGAGGGTTAAAGAATAGGAAAACTATCAGGGGAGGGGATGGGATATAGAGTTATGGTGGTGAGAATTGTGTGAAGTTGTACCCCTCTTATCCTATCGTTTAGTCAATGTTTCCTTTTTGTAAATAATTTTTTTAAAAAATAGAAAGATGATGGGAGGTTTTATATGTGGAGGTGCAGAGGAACAATTAATCAGTAGATACAAAGGAACTGGTTGACAAACAAACAAATGGTCTACCAACTAGCACAAAGGAAATAAATGTTTCTGTAGAGCTGAGAAAAATCCCAGTACATCCCAAAGTTATTTGTTGATAGTGAAATCCATTACAGTTCAAGGCGAGCATTCTCCGTGTGAGGATATACAATGGGACCTCACATTGGGCCAAAAACCACTGGAATGTGGACTTGTTAAGAGCTGAAAGTCAACTTGAATTTTACAAGGGACTGTATTACATTTGGCAACTACAACTTCATGAAGAAGAAAGAAAAAAAAAAAAAGAAGAAGACAAAATAAACCACCCCAGGTCTGTGTTATGTAAGGCATACTTTTGTTTCCCACCAGTAGATTTGTCATCTCTCTCAATTCATTTATTTTCTATTTATTTTAGGGCCAAATCCCAGACCTGGCCTTAACAGCAATTACCTTTGTTTAATAATGATCAATCAGAGATAGATGATAAAGAATAAAAAGGATCCTCCAAGGATCCTAGGGCCATAGTTACACAGGTTTCAAGAGAGATGGGTTCCATCTATCCACGTCTTCCATTGTTTTCCTCTTTTGACAAATGCATCCCGTGTGTTCACTGGCAAACACACACAGACAAGATAAGCAATTTCCAGTCGCTGTTTTCAAACCACACAATGCAAGTCCCTAACCTGCATTCTTCCATATGAGGGCCTTGACCTCAACTTCACTGCAGCTTTTTCTTTTGGCCTTAGAGGCTGCAGCCTTGAACAGCCACTGTATTGCTCAGGAGTCTATTTCTGGTGCCCTCATCTGATACAAGATCAATATGACTCTATATGTGCCAACTGGAGCAGCTAAGTGGTGACCTCCAGGATGCTGAAAATAAGCTGAAGATGTGTTCTCTCATGTAAGAGCTTTGCTGGGTGTTGAGCTCAAACAAGAGCAATCAGTTTTTATTCCAGCAATCAACTAGAATGTTTGCAGCTCTGCAGGTGTCTTTCTCTCCCCCTTTCTGTCTTCCCCTCCTTTCTCCATTTCTCTCTGTCCTAT
Organism: Erinaceus europaeus; assembly: GCF_950295315.1. Lineage (NCBI taxonomy): Eukaryota > Metazoa > Chordata > Mammalia > Eulipotyphla > Erinaceidae > Erinaceus > Erinaceus europaeus. The sequence continues at coordinate 19,741,613 of NC_080167.1, forward strand.
CCAACAATGACAACATCAATAACAACAGCAACAATAAAAAGAACAAAGGCAACAAAAGGGAAAATGAATAAAAATAATTAAAAAATAGTTTTAAAATAATTATATTAAAATATTTATATATTGATATTTAAAACAATTTGAAATTATATAGATTATATCATAAGCTTACCCCCAATTTTCATCATTTTTAATGTCTGGCAAACACAACGCTCCATCTCCATATATCATTTGTAGGCTATTATTATAAGTCAAGTCATACAATACAGAGTATTTTGATTCTGACTTTTTCTTCTTAAATTATTTTTATTATCTTATTGTTATTATATGTACTGTATAAAGACAGTCAGAAATCAAGAGGGAAGGGGGAGAGAGAGAGAGAGAGAGGCCTGCAACATTGCTTCATCATTTGCAAAGCTTTCCCCCTATGGTGGGAGTAAGGGGCTCCAACCTGGGTCCTCGTGCATTGTAGCATGTACGCTCAACCTCCTGTGCCACCACCAGGCCCCATGACTGATTTTATCATTCAGCATAATGTCAGTGACATTCATCTAAGCTGCATGTCCTTTCTTTGTAGCTGAGTAGTATTTGGAGCTCTAGGTGTACACAGTGTGTTAAGCCTCCACTCACTGAGAGCAGGTGAGGAGTTTCCAGTTTATATCATTTACAAATGTAGCCTTTATGAATATCAGTGCAAGTTTTTGTGGAGATGCTTTTTTCTCAATGGAAAAAAAAATGGTGATTGGTGACTGATAATTCAGTTCTGAGTCAAAGGAAGTAAAAACATTCGGAAGACAAAGAACTAGCGTTAACCTTCTTTTTTTTTTTTTTGTCTTGATACATTAAAAAATGTGGTGTCAGTGTGAGGAGCCTAGGGCAGCAGGGCTGAAACTGAGAAGCATAGGAAACTCACTGACTATTCTTCATTCTGTTTCCCCAGAGACTCACTGAGCCTGCACAGAGAGGTATGGACCTACTGGTATATCCACACACAGTGCAGGAACGGGCTTATCAGATATAATGGGATCAGATATAATCTACTTCATATATATATATCTATAGATATATAGATATATAGATATATAGATATATAGATATATAGATATATAGATATATAGATATATAGATATATAGATATATAGATATATAGATATATAGATATAGATATATATCTGATTATATACATATATATGAAGTAGATTATATCTGATATACATATATATATGTATATATATATCCTAGTATATATTCACATAATCTGTACATTTTTCTATATGTAAGTAGGCATGGAGAATTTGTACCATATATACTAAAAATGAATTTAGGCTAGGAGTGGGGCAGTGGTGCACCTGGTTGAGCACACATGCTACAATGCACAAGGACTCAGGTTCAAGCCCTTGCCCACCATCTGCAGGAAGGAAGCTTTGTAAGTAGTGAAGCTGTAGGGGTCTCTCCTTCTCTCTCTCTATCTTCACATTCCATCTAGATTTATCTCTATATATTTATCCAATAAATAAATTTATAGTTTTATTCCAACTATGACACCATCTCCCCAGACAATAACTTAGGTCACCTGCATATTAGATGTCAGGCTCAGATAAAAACTAGGAAGGTCATGGGGCCCTGAATATACCTAAAATAGACCTACTAGCTTTTGCCAAAATGGAGACCCCCAAACCGTCATCTGCAATATTCTTGTCTTTAGGTTCATTATTAGTCAATAATTCGTTCTGCTTTACATGTTAACTCCTTTTCAGCCACCAGGTTTCAGATGCTATCATGATGCCAACCTGTCTTTCCTGGGCAGACGACCTCACCAATATGTCCTGGAGCCCTGCTTCCGCAGGTCCCTGCCCCACTAGGGAAAGAGAGAGGCTGGGGGTATGGATCAACCTGTGAATGCCCATGTTCAATAAGGAAGAAATTTCAGAAGCCAGACTTTCCACCTTCTGCACCCCATAATGATCCTGGGTCAATACTCCCAGAAGGACAAACAATAGGAAAGCTTTCAAGGGAGGGGATTGGATATGGAGTTCTGGTGGTGGGAATTATATGGAATTGTACCCCTCTTATCATAGGGTCTTGTCAATACTTCCATTTTATAAATAAATAAATATATATATAAATAAATATTTAAAAGGAAAGGAATTTATACTATGCATGAGCATATAATAATATTATAGAAGGTGCATAGAGAATAAATATAAAATATATACATAGAAAATAGCAAGTATATCACATAGAATATATGCTATAGGGTGCTTAATAATATAGTGCTACATTGAATGCAACAGAATTAAAAAAATTATTATCTTTATTGGATAGAACAGTCAGAAATCAAGAGGGTAGAGGGAGATAGAAAGGGAGCAAGACAGACAGATATCTGCAGCCCTGCTTCACCACATGTGAAACTCTCCCCCTGCAGGTGGGGACCAGGAGCTTGAACCCAGGTCCCTGTGCACTGTAATGTGTGCGCTTAACCAGGTACGACACTACCTGGCCCCTGAATGCAACTGATTAATTGCATCAATTTGCAACAATCACAAGAATGCCATAAAGTAAACATTCCTGTAATTGAAATGGATATGTATAGCACAATATAAGCTACAATGTGATTAATGTAGCTAATAACTGACTAATTTAATAAAACTACATAGCACATAAAGTAATTAAATTTAGCATATTAGAAAGAAAGAAGAAAGAAAGAACGAAAGAAAGGAAGGAGGGGAATTTGCCTCTCTGAAAGACAGTAGATTCCTAGTGCCAGAAATAAGCCCCAGTGATAATCCTGGTGGTAATAACAATAATAAAAATGCCCTATTTATATAATGTATTAATGAGAGACAGGATATGATGAGAGAAAGAATCAGAGCACCAGTCCGGCACACGTAATACCAGGGATTGAACTCGGGACCTCATACTTAAGGTTCAAGGACAAGATATGAGGATGAGCATCTTAGAAATGCCCTTAGGACTGGGAGGTAGTGCGTCCAGTAGAATGGATATGTTACCATGCCAACGGCCCTGCTTTAAGACCCCACTGCACACCAGCAAAAGAGAAGCTTCACAGTTGGTGAAGCAGTATTGCAAGTATCTCTCCCTCTTTCTCTCTCTCTCTCTCTCTCTCTCTCTCTATCTCTCCCCTCCCCTGTCAATTAATCTTTATTGCTATCCAAACTAAGAAATAGTTTTAAAATGCCCTCAGGGGAAGAGCAAGAATTAGAAATAAGAGACAAGTTCCTTCCAGTGACCCTCCCTATTGCTGAGAAGGGAGAGCAAGGGCAGGGACCCTGACATATTTAGGACATGGATCACAGAGAATTTAGGCAGGTGAGAAATTGACCAGACAGAGATAAACCTCCAGGCATCTGGCAGAGCACTGACTCAAATGATAAATGGTCTGGGGTTATCAAAAACCAAGGAACATTTCGTTACATTGTGTTGGCATATGGGTATAAATTTACACGTACTGTCTTCCTGCAGTAATCAATTCCCTGCATGCTAGTAGTGGTGGGGGGGAAAATGATGCCACAAAATATAAAGAAGTGAAAACACAGGTCCAGGGTATGTATCTGGGATTGGTCAGGAGCCCAGGACATACAGTGGTGCATGCATTTATTAATTCAGTATTTCAGTGTATATTCACTGATACCTACTCCGCCCAGGCCTGGTGCTCAGGAACAAGTCTGAAATCACAAAGACCAGTGACACACAGTGGAGCAGGGAGATCACAAATAGCTCACATGCAGTGAGCTCAGAGCAAAGAGAAACCCCCTCTGAGCCACACATGGAGGCACCGAAGTTGCTCATAAATTCAGCCCTACAGTGAGAGAAGGCTTCTCCAAGACAGGAACCTTGGAGGAGAAACTGGAGAGGGGTCAGGCTGTGGAGCACCCAGTTAAGCATACATAATAATATGCACAATGTCCCGGGTTCAAGCCCTGCTTCCTACCTGCAGCGGGAACGCTTCACAAGTTCTCTTGGTTTATATCCAAAATAAATATATAAATAAGTAAATAAAAGAATAAATAAATGTAGCCATGGTTTTAGTTACATAGAGTAAGACTATTGTTAGTCGTTTGCTGTTATAAGGTATATTAACCACTATCATTCAGCAACTAGAAGGAAGATAAAGCCCGAGACTTGGAGGAAGTTGTTGCTAGATGATTCTCACTCCTCTTAGTTTCAGAGAAAGATTCCCAAACACACCATCAATGGTCTCACCAGGCAGTTTGACTAAGCCAGAGAGAGATGGCCTGTTCCTCTCTCTCTGTTGTTTTCCTACTTTTCTGCCAGTAAGTGCATCAACTTTGTAGCTATAGCTTCTGGCTGAGTCATTTAATGGTTTCTAATTGGTCTCCAGCCTCTATTCTCACCCTATGTGGCCCGAGTTCCCACAGAACTGCCAGTGTGATGCTGACAAATTCTCTCATGGCTTTACAGTAAATCCTTTCTTCTTTGACCCTTAGGAGGGACCACAGTTCCTAGTCTCCTTCCATCCCTAATTCAGACACAAGGTGTGGAATGGCAGGTTCTTTCTTCCCAGGGCTTTCTTTCTGTACAAACCCTTTCTTGTGCTGGTAGTGGTCTTCATCCCCACCCATCCAATATCATCTAATTTAATACCTCTCTCTCTCTCTCTCTCTCCAAGGTTATCACTTGGGCTCAGTTCCTGCACAATGAATCCACTGCTCCTAGTGGCCATTTTTCCCACTTTATTGCATAGGATAGACAGAAATTGAGAGGGGGAATGGAAAAGAAGATAGAGAGGGAGAGATAATGATAGGCACCTGCAGATCTGCTTCACCACTTGTGAGGTATCCCCATTCTAGGTGGGGACCCAGGGGCTCAAACTGGATCCTTGTACTATGTGCACTTAACCCAGTGCACCATTGCCAACCCCCCCTCCAAATTTAATTTTTAATTAAATTTAAATTTTTAATTTAATTTTTTAAAGGAGAGGAAGGGAAAAACTAATTTGGGAGCATAGCAATCTTTTTATATTTATTACTATTTTTCATTTAATAGGACAAAGAGAAATTGAGAAGGAAGGAGAGATAGAGAGGGAGAAAGAGAAACACCTATAGCACTGTTTCACTAAGCATGAAGCTTCTCCCCTCAGGTGGGGACTGGGGTTTCAAACTGGGGGCCCTGTCTAAGGTGGTACCTGTGTTCAACTCGGTGTGGTACCACCTAGCTCCCCACTTAACTTGAATAAGGTCTAGTTTCTTCTACTTCATTATCTTTTTTTTTTTTTTAATTTGCTTTCAGGGTCATTGCTGGGGCTCAGTGCCAGCACTATGAATCCACTGTTTCTGGCAGACATCCCCCCCTTCCTTTTTGTTCCTTCCATTTCATTCTATAGGACAGAGAGAAATTGAGAGGGGGGGAGAGAGAAAGACAGACACCTACAGACCTGCTTCACCACTTGTTAAGCTTCTTCCCTGCAGGTGGGGATGAAGGGTTGAACCTGGGTCCTTGTACACTGTAATGTGTGGGCTCAACCAGGTGCATCACCACCCAGCCTACATTTATGAAATCTTACTAGAAATCCAGAGGTAGGATATCCCAGAATTTGATCAACAATAGCATCCACAGATCAATCTTGTTATTTGTCTATATTAAGTATCAGTATCACATTGAGAGTTAAAAATTCAGCGGCACAGAGATGTTAAGTAACTTGCTCATTTAACTTAACATCTGAAAGAAGAGCAGAGGTTGACTGTCAACCCAGGCCATTTCTCTCTAGATGACTTTACAGTAAGCTTCCTCTAACAACAAAGTTTAGTACCCAATGGGAACAAAAGGAAATAAGAACATGTTTTAGAAAAATCACATACCCAACACAAAGTAATAAAATTTAATAAGCAATAAATTTGCTCAAGCGAATGATTGAAAAAAAGAAAATTAAAAAGATTAATTGAAGTTAATATGATCCTTTTCAAAAACTGTTTCACTCAGTCTACTGAAGCTAGTGTCTACCAAAACCAAGTTACCAAGTAATAACCCCCCTACCCAATATGGGCTCAGCAGAATTGTGCTGCACATTTTTTTTTAAGTCAAAACTCAAAACATTAGAATTTTCAAAGTACTAATATTTGTGGTTTACAAAAGCTAGAAATGAATCAAGTAAGCAAATATTAAATAACTTGCAGTGTTTATATAATACACAAATTTATTACATATTAAATATACTGCATACTACATACAATCATATATAATTTACCTTATGTAACAATAGACTAAATAATAATGAGAATGGATTGTCTAAAGTTCTGTGTATAGACTAAAAAGAGAGTTCAACTCACTAGACCACAAGACTGGCAAGAATGAAGCATCAGAGATTCCAGGTTCAATCCTCAGCACCACCATCTCATCTCATTTTCTTTCTTAGTATTGAACAAGTATTTGTTTCTATTAATTATATTCCCATTTCATTGTGCTTAAGATAAATATGTTTTTTTTTAAATGTTTGTTTTACTTATTCCCTTTTGTTGCCCTTGTTGTTTTATTGTTGTAGTTATTATTGTTGTCACTTATTGTTGTTGGATAGGACAGAGAGAAATGGAGAGAGGAGGGGAAGACAGAGAGGGGGAGAGAAAGATAGACACCTGCAGACCTGCTTCACCGCTTGTGAAGCGACTCCCCTGCAGGTGGGGAGCCAGGGCTTGAAAGGTATCCTTACACTGGTCCTTGTACTTAGCGCCACCTATGCTTAACCCGCTGCGCTACGGCCCGACTCCCAAGATAAATATGGTTTTAACTTAACACATATTTGACTAAGACACGAGTTAAAGTGACTTACTGTAGTAGTGATAAATGCTTGTAACATAAGGGCTGTTTTGAGACCTATACTTTTCTGTCTGACAGATGAAACTGAAGTCATTTTCGATGAAATGTTGGAGATGAGCAGAAATCTGGAGGACTATGGGCCTATTTATCCTGGAACTCAGAAGCCAGTATAGATTTATGATATCTTCCAAGAATTCATTTAACCCCAATGGCTCACACACACACATACAAAAAATGTCTTAACTTTGCTCATGCAGCAGACTGTCAATATTTTAATGTATTTCCACCACAAATGAAAAATTTCATCCATCAGAAGTTACTATGTTGCCAGCATCTTAATGGAAATTCTTTGAGACATGTTTTTCTGCTAGAATGAGCATAAGTAGGTCAGTGAATAGGCCTCTTTTAGCAATAACTCTTTTGGAGTTCTGAGACAACTGTTTTGGTCAATGAAGGTGTCATCAACAACAGACTGGAGCCATTGAGTCAAGACTTGGGGCTCCATTTGTCAGACTAGTGGAGGAAGTAAGGTCACTTACTGTCACTGAAATTGCTTCCTGTTTGCCTGTAGCCAAAGGTCATTCATTTCTTGTCGAAAAGCTGAGACCTCATCAAAAGGCATCTGGTGGAAGTTTTGGATCCTGATGGAAGTTTTGACAGCAGAGCTGGTGAAATTAAGACCTTACCTCTGACATTCTGGTCTATGGAGTCAGAGCAAAGGAACTTCACGAACATTTGGTATCATTCAAGTTGTTTGCTCAGAGTTCAATGACTATTAATATTATTATCACTGTTACTTTTATTTTTTATCTAAAATAAACAGATAATCACATACCCATCTCCACTGACTTGAGGTTTATACTCAAAGAATTTTTTATAGAGACAGAATGAAAGTGAGAGAGAAGGAGAAAGAGAGGAGGAGAGGTCAAGAGAGACCTTCAGTACTGCTCTACCACTTATGGGGCTTTCCCCCTGCAGGTGGGGACTGGGAGCTTGAACCTGGGTCCTTGCACACTATAATGTATGCATTCAACCTAGTGCTCCACCACAGACCCCCGAAAAAGTATGTTTCTAAATACAGAGTTTGTTATCCTTTGTGTAAGGTGAGGTCAATATGGCTGCCATTAAAAAGATGTTTGTTACTTACAGTTCCCAGGTGAAGGGTCTAGCCACTAGGGGGACTGACAGCAAAGCAACAGGGGCCACTAGGAGGTGGAAGGAAAAGGTAACTGAGGAAAGGACTCTTCATGTGGTGTCCAAAAAAAAGGAGCAAGCATCACTCTGTGAGCTGGGTTAAGGTTGACTAGTGTAAGCAATCCCAGTGGATTCTGGGATGTGGGCTGTATGTCTCTAGTTGTCTCCCTCCTACCCCTGAGTGATTACGGTAGTGGTGGTAGAGGTCCTGCGTGTGAAAGCCCACAGAGGAACTGAGGACAGGCTCTGGGTTCTGAAGAGGGGTTTTAGAAGTAGGATTCCCTTTTGGAGACTGACACAGTTTTCACTCGAAAAGAATTTCTAGAGACTATGTGTGACAGATGTACAGTTTCTAAATTTATCCTTTATTAGAGTCCTAAATGAGTTACGTGCAAAAAGTGAAGGTAGAGGACAGGTTCTCCAAGGTTTCTCTAGAGCTAGTCCAAAAATGACCCTTCGCTATATAAATCCTCTCCTCTGAAATCTTTCTTACATCACACTGGAGCCCACTTTTCATTGGCCTGATGAAATAAACTCCTCCCACTTCATATAGTACATTTGGGAAGGAAGGAGAAAAGGAAGGAAGGAAGGTGACGAATGAAAAGTGGACCTCCACATCTCCCCAGAACGAAGAATTGGCTGACAAACACATACACACACACACACACACACACACACACACACACACACGAGCCTCTGGATAAGATAGATAAAGACTTGCTAGGGGGCTGGGCAGTCGTGCAGCGGGCTAAGCATACATAGTACAAAGCACAAGGATCTGCACAAGGATCTTGGTTCGAGCCCCTGGCTCCCCACCTCAAGGGGGTCGCTTCACAAACAGTGAAGCAGGTCTGCAGGTGTCTATCTTTCCCCTTCTCTGTCTCGCCCCCCCCCTCAATTTCTCTCTGTCCTATCCAACAACAACAATGGAAAAGATTTAAAAAAAAAAAAAAAAGAGATGGCCTCCAGGACCAGTGGATTTGTGATGCAGTCACTGAGCCCCAGCTATAACCCTGGAGGCAAATAGAGAGAGTGAGAAGAAAAACAGAATTGCTACATATATATTTACATATTTGTGTGAGTGTGTATATAATTGTGTGTGAGTATTAAGTACATATAATCTTACTTTAGGCTTGGTCTACAGAAAAATAGCAACACTTTGGTACATTGCTATACTTGTAGCAGTTCTATAGCTTAAACAGTGTAAACTTGCTCTTTATAGTAAACAACAGAAAACAAAGGGGGTGCTTCTAAGCCTATGAAATTGTTTCTTCTACTGATTGTTAAGGGAAAAGGAATCCAAAATAAATACAGAAAAACGTGTAAATATAAAACACTTGTTACTGTGGGGTTGTTGGAAAAGTCGTGACATGTCTTTCTGTTTTTCTGTGCAAAAGCATGTCATGTATGACCTTTTCTGACAACTCAATAGTATCTTTCAAAAATGCCTATTTTGAAGAGCAAAGACTTCCACAAGTAAGAAGGATTCTCAACTGATTTTGAAATGACTATACTTAACAGGTTCTATAATTCTTTTTCTCTTTGTCAGCTAATCGAGCAATAGCCTATTTTCAGAAAGATACCTCCTATTGTTAGCTGGATTAAAGAGAGACCAAAGTGGAGAGGATGGCACACACGTGATTACTACAGAGATGTGGAGCCCCCTAGGCGCCAGCATGAGAACAACAGGCTCACCATATGCAACTGATGAGAATGAGGAAAAGGCAAAAGAGGGGGTGGGAGATCAGAGAGGCTGTGGCATAACCGGTTAAACACACACATTATAGTGTTCAAGGATCAGGGTTTGAGCCCCTGGTCCCCACCTGCTGGGGGAGAAGCCCCACAAGTGGTGAAGCAGTGCTGCAGGTGTCTCTATGTTTCTCTCTTTCTCTCCTCTCAATTTCTCTATCCAATAGTATATAAAAATGCATTTAATGCATTTTAAAAATAAGCCCTCAAGATAAATTCCAAGAACTGAAGGTAGGATCAGATAAAGGCACATGGAATTGAAATTTCAAAAGTAAGCTTTAGTTTAGATAAAAATATAGACACTATGTGTACCTTTACAGAGTTCTAGAGAGGTCAAAGAGGGTGTTTGAAAACACCTGTATGCCTCATTAAGGGACATCTAGGCATGCAATTTAGTTGCTTATAGATGTGTGTGCATTTTAGTTTTCCTAGTAATTTTTTTTTCTGCAATTGCTAGCGTTGTTGCTGTCACTTATATTTTGACTAACTCCATAAAATGCCACGGTAGATGCTTTAGTCATATTTTGGGGCATATATTTCTACACTCAGTATAATAGTCTATTAAATCAAATGTAGTTGTCTTGGACTTAGCCTCTGTTTCATTTGTGTAAGCTATCTTTGTCTTCCAAGCTGGAATGAAAATACTGGAAGACTAAGACATAGGTCTCACACATTTTTTTAAAATAGGCTCTTGTTTTTGTATTTGTTATATATGGTGACGTGGCTTAAATTATAGATATGACTTTCTGCCAGGCTGATTAACTAAGCATTTCCAGAGTTGGGCCAAAAAAGCCCCAGCCCTTAAGACATTTGAGTGTAAGGACCAGCCGCTAGTCACTAACCATTCTGAATAAGCCTCTTAATAGACAAAGCTCCACACTGGGCGGTATTGCAGCGGGATAAATGCACATGGCACAAAACTCAAGGACTGGCTTAAGGATCCTGGTTCGAGCCTCTGGCTCCCCAACTGCAGGGGAGTCACTTCACAGGCGGTGAAGCAGGTCTGCAGGTATCTATCTTTCTCTCCCCCTCTCTGTCTTCTCCTACTCTCTCGATTTCTCTTTGTTAAAACACAGTCCAAAAGTCATATATTATTAAAGTTAAAAACCAATAACATACACAACTGTTGGTAAGGAGATGAAAAAATAAAACCTTATTAAAAATGGAAAACAAAAAAAGAGAAAGAGAGAGAAAGGACCATTGGTATAAATCAGCCTCACCCCAGGAAAAAAAAGGGGGGGAGAAAAATGGATATTACACACTGAAATAATTTTTCCAACTCTAAAGTCCTATTCCCATATTTTCCTCCATTTATTTTTCTTTTGCAAAGTCTCATCTACTCTTATGTATTAGACTCTGGACCTTTGTCAGCCATATGCTAAAAAGTCCATTTTTAAAGTTTGATTATTCCTCTTTTTCAATGTAGGCTATGTAAAACATAGGCATACTTTTTCTTTCTTTCTCTTTTTCTTCTCCCACCCTCTCTATCACTTTATGTTTCACCATCTAGAACAAAAAAATGGGGGGGGATTCTAGGAGAGATGGGAGTTTTGCTAGCACTGAGTCCCAGAGATAACCTTGGTGGCTAATAATAATAATAAAAAGAAGAAGAAGAAGGTGATGATGATGATGATGATGATGATAGTGGCTTCAATAATGGAAAGAAAAATGTTGACAGAAACAAGCAGCATTATGAAGTAATCCAGGGACATTGAATAGATTATTCAAAGCAAACTGGGGATTCAAACCTGGAGAGAGCATCAGGTTTCTCTGACTGTTGGTTTCATCCTTCTCAAGCTTTGGTCTTAGTTATACACTTTATGCAGGTGAACTAAACACAGAGGGGAGAAAATGACATTCTAGAGGAAATAACAGGAGATAATCTATTTGCTGTATGTTGCCTTATCCCCTCAGGTCCTCTAGTCATCACCAACCAGAACATTTGTAAATATGTCCCTTGTCTACATATATCTTCCTATGACGTGACCCCCCAAATTTTTGAAAAACAACTTTTAGGGGCCAAGCGGTATCACAGCGGGTTAAGTGCTGTGCTTCAGCCTTTGTTCTTCAGGTGCTCTTTGCAGTCAGGTAGGGAGGGAGTGCTGGGGCAGGATATGCAGACACACTGGAGTTTGGGGGTCCTGCCTCTGGTCCCTTCTCTAGGTTTCTTGCAGGGTGCAGGGGGAGGGGTGCTGCTGTTTTCCCTAAGCCGTCCTTCAACAGAGCTGTGCAAGACACCAAGTCCCCCACTAACACTAGTGCCAAATATAGATCATAGGAGTATTATTAGCACTAGAAGGGAAGGAGAGAGGCACAACTCTATAAGGACAATACATCTCCCACACTTCAGCCCCCTTTTCTTTCTATCTGATAGCTAATATCAGAGTCTCATTTCTGTTGTAATTGAATCTGGACCTAGCAGATAGCATCAGGCTAACAAGTAGAGAGAACGATTTCAGTTATCAAAACCCCACTTGGTATACTCTGAGTAAATTTATAAATTTCAATTTTAATATGTGAATATTTTACGCCACTTAAAAGTCAAACTGTACATTTGAGTATACAAATGAGCACATACATTTGAGTAGGCATCAGACAATTACATCAGAAAATTTAAAAGGATATTTATACTCTGAATCCATTATTTCATTTGTAGGGATGTGATTAAGGAAACAGTTTTAACTGAGGTAGTTACAGACCATTTCTGTCTGCTCAGGAAACAGTAGTGAATGGGGGAGTAGGGGACATCATGGTTCACCCATAGTTGTATGTTGTTGAGGTGGTCTGGTGTCGGGCTGCACCGCGGAGAAGAGAGCGGACGTCCAGAGCAAAGGGGTACACAGATCTTTATTATAGGATGGGGGGGGGAGGTTTGGTTCAGACCACGTGGAGCCAGCCAGCAATGGCCGACCACGGGGAAGAGCAGGGAGCGAGACCTCAGAGAGGGAGAGCAGAGAGCCCAGAGAGAGCGAGGGGAGGGGTGAGGGGGCTTTTTATTGGGCGACAACCAGGGGTGACGTGTAGGGCCAGGATTGGTTGAAAGGGGGCACTCTAGGATTTAGCGAGGCATAGAAAAACCTGGGGGCGGAGCCAGGATTGGTTGAAAGGGGGCACTCTAGGATTTAGCGGGGCATAGAAAAACCTGGGGGCGGAGACTGCATCAGAATAAGTCCTCAGCAACAGTTGTAGACTTGTCACACTTAAACTCAACAAAGAATTGGGGAGAAAAGCATGGTTTTTCAGAAATGTTAAACTTTTATTCAGGAAAAGTAAGAGTACATATACTGGAGTATACATGGAAAGAGGAAGAGAGAGGGAGAGAGAGAGAGAGAAAGTCAGAGCCTACTTACATGTTGAAGTACCCTGGGCAGGATACTTAGTTATCCCCTTAGTTGCAACTCACTTTTTTTTAATATTTATTTTATTTATTTATTCCCTTTTGTTGCCCTTGTTGTTTTTTTATTGTTGTAGTTATTATTGTTGTTGTCGTTGTTGGATAGGACAGAGAGAAATTGAGAGAGGAGGAGAGAAAGATAGACACCTTCAGACCTGCTTCACCGCCTGTGAAGCGACTTACCCTGCAGGTGGGGAGCCGGGGTTTGAACCGGGATCCTTATGCTGGTCCTTGTGCTTGGCGCCACCTGCGCTTAACCCGCTGCGCTACAGCCCGACTCCCGCAACTCACTTTTATAAACTTCTAAGTCCCCACTGTCATTTCCTGCCTAAGCCACACCCACACCTTCACTTCCTGCCCAAATCTCACCCACACACATTTCAACTTTCAGGTGTGTCCAAATAATATTGCTGAGTAAAATAACTCAGGTCAAAGAAAAAATAATAATAATAAGTTAATTAATGAAATAGCCCCAGGTCACAAAAAGAGTATACACATACATGTTTTTTCAAATTTAGTGGCCATTTTAACACATGAGGATTTTCTCCTTAATTTTCATATTAGAACTATTCCAGCATCAGGTTGCCCCTGTAAGTTAACACTTGGCATCATTTTTATGCCTCTCAGTCTCTTTCTTGGCAGGTCTAGGTTCCTGCCAATAGCCACAGACATTTGATGGAACTGGCAAAGTTGAAAAGGGTGAGGAGGCATTGCAATCAGCTAGCAGAAGCAGAAAATCTGGGTCACTGTTGACTTGTTGATAAGAAGAAACTTTTGTCACTCATTTCCCCACTGTCTTCTGAAAATCAGCCACCTCTAGGTTGCAGGCAGCTGAGATATGCCTTGGCTTGTTTAGTCCTTAACCATTCATTGGTAGACTTTAAGCTCTGTGCTAATGAATTCCTCCTAAAAGCTTCTAGCCACTCCAGACTCAGAGACAGAAGCAGTCGCTTGTTTTCAGTCATTGTTTTCTCAAGTGGAATAAAATCATCTGGAGCTCTAGTCAGGGAATTCTTGGATTCCCACAAAGTCATGATGGGCCTAGACTTCTAGTAGACCCCCTCTCTCCACCATCACTGGTCACATCCATCAGGAACATCATCATAAGCCCTCTTGTGGGCCTCGACAGGACCTCGTCCTCAATGTAGAACAATAATGGCCAGTACTGCCCTACTACAAAGGGAGACTGGGTTAACCTGCTCTGACACTTGAGGAAGACTGGTCCTGAAATGAGTACATTCTAAAATGTTCCTAGCTGTAACTATGGACTGCAAGCTCACACCGACAGGAATGCAGAAGTTACATAGGCTCCTATACTAAATATGACTAGATATGGGCCCTAAGTTAGATCAATGGGGTTAATAGCCAATGGTACTTATATACTTTCCTCACATTTGGAAGCTAAGCTCTGCCATAATCCAGTTTTCTAGTCTTAGCCTCAACTCTGACACCTCCTCCCAGATAATACTTTTATTCCCCCTGCACGTTAGCTGCCAGGCTCAAGCAAAAATTACTGAAGTCATGAACCATATAGAACATATCTAAAGTAGACTTCCTAGCATCTTTCCACACTAAGACTGTTGTTTTCGCCGGGCTATGTTGTTTTCGCCGGGCTGGCTTCACAGGTGGGTAACAGACGACCAGGGACTCATGGTTGAGCTGTAGGCAGTATCTCTTTATTCATGCAGGATGCAGCACAATCTAAGCTAAGCTAAACTAAAGGTTCTGTAAAACTCACAATGCTGTCTTTATATATACTTGCCAAGTAGGGTGGAAACAGGATGTGACATAGAGAGGGTGGAGAGAAAAGTGACTGGTGAAAATCAGAGTGTGACAAGGAGGGGGCGGAGCAGGCGAGAATCCTATCACTGAACCACCAATGTCCTGGAGGGAGGGTGGTGCTTGTTAACAGTGGTTATGTAAATAGAATAGTGTTAAGCAGGGGGGATTTAAACCAAATGAAACAGAAGGGGTCTCATGCATACCAACATAAGACCACTAGTTTCATTTGCTTTATGTCTATCTTTGGGTGCCTGTTTATTGAACAATTTGCCTTATATCTTACCATCTTTCAGTCACCAAGTTGTAGATGCTACCATGATGCCATCCTTACCTCCCTGGCAGATTACCTCACAATGTGTCCCAGAACCTCTCCTCTCCAGAGCCCTACCCAACCAGGGAAAGATAAAAATGGGCTGGGGGCAGGGAGTCAGGCAGTAGCGCAGGGGGTTAAGCACAGGTGGCGCAAAGTGCAATGACCAGTGTAAGGGTCCAGGTTCGAGCCCCCTGGCACCCCACCTGCAGGGGAGGGAGGAGTCGTTTCACAAGTGGTGAAGCAGGTCTGCAGGTGTTTTTCCTTCTCTCTTCCTCTCTGTCTTCCCCTCCTCTCTCCATTTCTCTCTGTCCTATCTAACAAGGACAATACCAATAATAATTACATCAATAAAAATCAAGGGCAACAAAAGGGAATAAATAAATATTTAAGAAAAGGAAAGAAAAGAGGAGAAAAGAAAAGAAGAAAAGAAAAGAAAAAAAAGAAAAGAAAAGAAACAGGTTGGGGGTATAGGTCAACCTGCCAACAGCGATGTCCAGAAGAGAAGCAAGTAGAGAAGCTAGACCTTCCACCTTTTGCACCCCATAAAGAATTTGGTCCATACTCCCAGAGAATTATAAAGAATAAGGAAACTTCCAATAGAGGGGGACGGAAAACAAAACTCTGGTGGTGGGGAACTGTACCCGTTATCTGGCAATCTTGTTAGTCATTATTAAATCACGAATAAAAACGCACACGATATAATCTGTGCCACTTATTTATTTTGGATATATACAGAGAAAAATTGAAAAGAAAGAGGGAGATCATGGGGAGAGATGCCTTCAGTACTGTTTCACCTCTCATGAAGCTTTCTCCATGCAGACAGGGACTGTGGGATTTGACCCTGGATCCTTGTCTACTGTAATGTGTATGGTAAACATATAATGCACACAGTTTATTTGTATCAAACACAGTGATACTACTGTACAAGTAATCTTCAGAACTTCTTTCATCATGTAAAAGGGGAACACTGTCATTTCATTCTGACTCCCCACTTCCCCTCCCCTCCTGGGCCCTGGCACCCACTCTTCAGTCTTTAATTCCTCTAGGAACTTTGGATAAGTGGAACATGACTCTTATTGGGTTTTATAACTCTTTTATTTCACTTAGCACAATGACAAAACCAATTGTTTTCCAATTTGCAATGTCTGTTATATCAGTTGTTGGCCTCAGGACTAGAGCAGATGTTTGCTTTTGATTTAAAAAATATATATATAGTTTTCTCCTAAAATTCCAAGTCATATCACCCATAAAAAGATTTCACACAATTTCTTGACTACTCTTTTTTTTTCTTAGTTAACCACTCAGGAGGTTGCTCTCAGATGAGGTTAACACACCAGGAATTTGCACCAACTGCTAGGCCCTAGGACATCTCCCTTCTCCCCTGAGCAAGTCTCAGAATCAAACATGTTCTCGCCCATGCTGAGTGTTATCTAGATATAATTTTCCTTCAGATTCCCTTAGTGGCTTTTGGCTACATACAAATAAGTTAATTCACATCTGTGTCAATAACTCAGTCAAATAAAAAATGCATCGATGAATTTAATTAGAGTTTCATGGCTGCTATAATTCAGTGACCAGAGCACTCAGAATGAGGTGCTTAGATTCATCTTTGGGTGTCAGAAACGGAGCACGCTAGTTTGTGGTGAATACAGAACAGATTCCCTAGCTGGAGAGATGCTTGTCAGTCACGGGTTTTCCTGGCAGGGTTATATGGTCAGAGACCATGTGGGAGTCTCAGTGGGCTGCCAAGACAAGGAGACAACGTGTCTGTTTGCAGTGACCTGAAGACAAATGTCTGAACGCATCTAGAGATCTGAGACTTCCTGAAATCGATAGAGTATTGTGAGCCAATGATACATAAGATATTTTAAAAAATCACAGTACATATTCTTAAGTGAAGTAAAATATATACAATGTAAATCTGCCATTTACTCATTTTGGACAGAGAGAAACAATTGAGAAGGAAGAGGGAGGTGGTGGGGAGAGACACCTTAAGTACTCTTTCACCTCTCAGAAAGCTTCTCCCTTGCAGATGCGGACTGGACAATTTGAAATGAGATCCTTGTGCACTGTCATGGAATTTATCAGTATGAAAAACAGAAATTAGGAAAATATTCAGAACGGGGAAACTATCATAAAAGTTAGTTTCAGATTCTCATGCTGGAGGCTCCAAAGTCCCTGTGATTCAATATCCAGCACCACTATAAACCAGAGCTGAACAGTGCTCTGGAAAATAAATAAACGAACAAACAAATAAATAAAGAGAGAGAGAAATGGAGGGAAGGAGGAAATATTCAGGTTGACTAAACTGACATAAGTAAGTTGGCCATATAGTAAGTTGTATTCAGGTTTAAAACAAGTGTTCAGATCTATCTGTTGGATCAGATTGAACCTGTGATGACTGATGACTTGTAAGCATATCAAACTTCTTTAGGAAATACTTCACCCATGCGTTTGAGCTTTAAAAGGAACAGCAGTAAAACAGTTGAGGTTGCAGACACAGATGATTGGCATATGTGACATATACATAATAATCTGTCAAGCAAAGAGATCTGAATTTGATCCTTCACTCTACTAAGACTTTTTTTTTTTTTTAGTTCCACAGAGGTTGTTACTGTGATTTGCTGCCTACATGACAAATTCACCATTCTTGATGGCCACTTGTAAAACATATTTATTAGTTTAAGTTTTTATAGAGGTAGAAAAGAGGAAAGGAAGGAGAAGAGAGGAGGGGAGAGACAGAGAGACACCTACAGCACTGCTTCATCACTCCTCAAGCTGTCTGTCCCCATTCCCTCTACTGGAAACTGCATTAGTTCTCCCAAGATCACAGGTATGAAATACAAGAACCCACTCAAGAATCCCAGTTCAGGCCTCCAGCTCCCCAGCTGCATGGGGGGGGGGGGGGGTTCACTTCATAGGCAGTGAAGCAGGTCTGCAGGTGTCTTTCTCTGTCTATCTCTCTTTATCTCCCTCTTTTCTCTCAATTTCTGTCCTATCCAATAAAAATTAAAAATGGCTGCCAGGAGCAGTGGATTCATAGTGCCACACTGAGCCACAGTGATAACCCTGGGAGCAAAATTAAAGAAAAAAGAAAAGAGAGAGAAGAAATACAAGGAAAATGCACAAATAGAAATAACAGTCAAGGGGTTGGGTGGTAGCACAGTGGGTTAAGTGCACATGGCACGGTGAAGCAGGTCTGAAGGTGTCTGTCTTTCTCTCCCCCTGTCTTCCCTTCCTCTTTCAATTTCTCATTGTCCTATCCAACAACAACAACACCATCAATAATAATAATGATGGAAAAAGATGGCCACCACAAAGAGCAGTGGGTTCATAGTGCAGGTATCAAGCCCCAGCAATCACCCCAGAGGCAAAAAAAAAAAAAAAAAGAAAGAAAGAAAGAAAAGATGTTATTTTTTCCCAGTTCCAAGAGTTCTAGTTAAAAAAGGAAGACAATATAAAGGAAATATACCTTAACAGAATGCCAAGACTCATTTTAGAACCAAATTATTCAACTGTCTTTCAAATTCCATTTTACAAACTTCCAACCCCATAGCAACACAGTTACCAAAGGTCTTCAGTAAAATAAGGCACATCTGTCAGGCATGATTTATGGCACAGCTAACTTGCTGCTGGATTAAATTTAGTTTCAGGTAGTATGTTTTCAATGCTTATCAGGCCATAAGACTCACTAGGAGTTACTACATAATCTGCTTTTAAAAGTTCCTTATAACAAAATAATTCAGTTTACTTAATTGAAATAATACTTTAAAAATGAGTCTGAATCCCCAATTCCTAAATTTGGAAGGGGAGGGAAAAAAACCCCCAAAAAAACAGTTATCATTATTTTGGGGCAATACTCAAGACTTAAATATGCTTGATTTATCAACACCTACTGAAGTCTGAAGCCTGTTAGGTGGGGGTCAGGTTGGGGTACAGCCTGTAGAGCACCCAAGTACATAGAGTTTATATCCCTGGCTCCAACTCTGGGGGACTAAGAAGTGGTGAGCAGTAAGCTCTGTATGTCTCTCCAGTGGGAGAGACATCTCTGTCAAAAGGAGGGGGGAAATGGCCACCAGGAGTGGTGGAGTCATACAGGTACCAAGAAGACAACAAGGACAGGAGAAAAAAAAAGAAGATATTTTTATAGTTAAGAATACTGCAAATAAAGTGTCTCAAATATGTTCCTTTGAGTATGAAGTCAAGCACATTGGTTTTGTCCCAAAATAACATTTTTACAATAACATGTAAAGACATACCCTTACCTAAATAAATAAATAAATAAATAAGCCAAATTCAATTATTTCAGTACATGGTAATCAGCCTGGCTACATTTTCTGTTTTATTATTCCCCTGAAGAATTCATTCCACATTAAGTCATTAAGTTGAATTCACACAAATGTGAAGTTGTGTCAAGAAATACGCAGTTTGGACTCCTCTTTTTATGCAAACGCACACACAAGAGGACCTGCACATGCCTCTTTCAAAAAAGACAATGCAAATGACCCTTCTATTTAAAATTTTCTACTCGTTAGTTCTTTGTTCAAATTTTGCAATCCTCATTTCACTGGGCCCAGCTTTTCTGTTAGGCTACTCTTAAGATCGCAGATTCAAAACTACTTGTCATGATGACAGAACTGGGATCATAAATCGAATGTGCTGATTGGGGGCTTCTTTCTGAATGTAGAAACTACACATAGGATTTAAAATCTCTGTGACTTGCAGAAGTATGTGTGTCTTTTCAAATGGGTTAGTTAGTTCTAAATAAGCTGTGAAACTAATTCAATTTCAGAGAATAAATGAGGTATGTTCTCACCGTTGAGACAAAACAAACCGGGAAGTCAAGCACTCCAACTAAATGGTAATTGTCCAATTTCTGGTGACCCAGTTAATGATAATTGTCATATGCCAGGTTTTGTATATTGCTTTTTAAAAGGATTAAAATGAGTCATTTGGATGTAAAGATCCTATAGTTACCTAACAATTAGTTTTCCTCGTTTTTGGCAGATAGACTATTTAACATTCTGTGTAATTTAAACCATTTTTTTCCCTTTGTACCAAGCCTTTTACCAAAGAAATTTTAAACATGAAGTGACAAATTGTAAGTACTTGCTCCTTTGAAAGATCCTACTAGAATAAAGTATCTTTCCCTTTACTTAAACAAACAAAAAAGGAAGACAATAGCCAAAATATGGGAAAAATAAACTGGATTAAGAAGTTATAGGGGGCTGGGTTGTAACATACCTAGTAGGACATATGCATCGCCACATAAAAGGACATGGGTTCAAACCCTATGTCTCCCTACCTCTGCGGGAGAACCTATATAAGTGGTGAAGCAGTGTTGTAAGTACCTCTTTTTTCCTCTCTTCCATTCTATCTCCAATTCCCTTAATTTTTCTGTTTCTATCCATAATAAATAAATAAATAAATAAATAAATAAATAAAAATATGGAAAAATAAGTATGGGATATTTACTCAATATAATACTACTTTAGGGCCCAGGCAATTGTGCACCTGATTAAGTGCTCACATTACAGTGTGTAGGGACCCAAGTTCAAGGCCCTGGTCTCCACCAGCAGGGAGTAAGCTTCACAAGCTGTGAAATAATTTAGCTGCAGGTATCTCTTGGTCTCTCTCTCTCTCTCTCATCTCCCCTTCCCCTCTCAATTTCTCCCTGTCTCTATCCAATAATAAATAAATTAAATTAAAAATTAAAAATAAACAAGGAAATTACATTTTCTTTAACTATAAAAATAGATACCACTCTATAATTAAATAAACAAAAGGTAATGTATCATTCAGAAGAAAATGAAAGAAACTGGAGGTGATTATGTTAAGTGAAATAAATAAAAAGTTGAAGAGAGAACTACCATCTGGTTTTGCTCATATGTGGAATATTGGTGAAGCAATTCCCCCCCCACACACACACAAGTGATGAGCCCGTGTGGCACAAACTGGGATCCTTGCACTGGTCTTTGTTGTTCATACTATGAGCACTTATCCCGGTGTACTACGATCTGGCACCCCAATTCTTATACTATTATAAAGCACTGTTAAATCACCAATATGAGACATTAAAAATAAAGAAAAGGAACGCAAAGAAAGTGAGGCCCTTTCTTTATGTGGTCTCCCTTGCCCTTTCAACCTGTCTCCAGAAAGCTGCAGATCCCTCGCCTTTATAAAATATTAAAATAAACCCGACACCTCATGTCAGTAATAGGTGCACTGATAGAAGTGCCTAAGGTAAGCAGGGGACAGCCTGAATGACAGGCAATCTCGCCTTCCCAAAATAGACATTCCTTTAGAAAAATACAACATCATTTGTCTGATGTCAAGCAGACCAGCATTTTAGGACAGGAAACATTTGCCTCAAAGCATGGAAATAATTGAACACTGTAAAGGCTCAGCACCTTGCTTAAGGTCATCAGACAAGGATTTACATTATACTTACCCCTCCCCCTCCCCCAGTTCTTCAACACTCACCCCCACCACTCCTTAAGGCCACCTCCAAACAATAACTCACTTGTCTTATCCGGCTCTTATGCAATGGTTCTTGAAGCATGTCAGCTCAGGAAGCAGATGCCCTGAGCCACAGAAACATGCACAGAGACCAGCTAAGAAGAGGCCTTATTTAATAGAGCTTGAAATGACTTCCATCTGGAAGACACAGTGAAGAAAGATGTTCCATCTTCCTGCTCCATCTATGTGGATTCTTTCTGTGGCCTGAAGGGACTCTGAAACTGGAAGAAACCCTCAGAACTCACTGGCACCCCAACCCCTGGATGGAGCTCACAGGGCTGGCCACATAACTGTGTGTACAATGCATCTTTGCAAGGGTCACAAGCTCCAGTTCCAAAAGCCACCAGGGAAGCCACGTTGATAAATGAAGAAACCCTTGGGGGATGCTTGTTAGACAAAGGCAGTTGAGGCCTCTCCAGTCAACTGCTTCTCTGCCATCAAGATGAGCCGGATACATCATTTTAAGACACTTTCCGTTTTAAGACAGTTTATAATTTATATAAAGACATTGAACTCTTTTATTCATTTACTTATTTATTTTTCAGCAGAGAAGTTTAGGCAGAGAGAGAGAGAGATAACAGTACCGCCGTTGCCTTCAATATGGTGGGGGCTAGGGAGTCAGGTGGTAGCACAGTGGCTTAAGCGCACATGGCGCAAAGTACAAGAACCAGCAGAAGGATCCCGGTTTGAGCCCTCAGCTCCCTACCTGCAGGGGAGTCGCTTCACAGTCGGTGAAGCAGGTCTGCAGGTGTCTATCTTTCTCTCCCCCTCTCTGTCTTCCCCTCCTCTCTCTATTTCTCTCTGTCCTATCCAACAACAATGATATCAGTAACAACAATAATATCTACAACAAGAGCACCAAAAAGGAATAAATAAATAAATATTTAAAAAATAATAACTTTTAAAAAATAAAAAATATGGTGGGGGTGAGTCTCAGATCTGAGCCATAGAGAAGGCGAAGCAGTGCACTAGCCAAGCGAGCTATTTGCTGCCCTATTTATTTATTTATTTTCCTCCAGGGTTATCTCTGGGCCTCGGTGCCAGCACTACGAATCCACTGCTCCTGGCAGCCGTCTTTTTCCCATTTTGTTGCCCTTGTTGTAGCCCTTATTGTGGTTGTTATTGTTGTTATATGGACAGAGAGAAATTGAAAGAGGAGGGGAAGACAGAGACAAAGAGAGAAACAGACCTGCTTCACTGCTTGCGAAGTGACCCCCCTGCAGGTGGGGAGCCGAGGGCTTGAACCCAATTATTTATTTATTTATAGACCATTGCACTGTCATTTTTAAAAATCTTCATTTATTTATTGGATAAAGACAGCCAGATATTGAGAGGGAAAGGGGTGGTAGGAAGGAAGAAAGACAGAGAGACGCCTGCAGGCTTGCTTCACCACTCTCAAAGCCTCCTCCCTGCAGGTGGAGACCAGGGGCTTGAACCTATGTCCTTGTCCAGGGCACAGTTCAGTTCTGGTATATGGCAATGCTGGGAATTGAACCTGAGACAATTGCAGATTCAGATCATTATTCTGAAAGTAATGTGTTCTATGTGTACCACACCCCAATTCTTCCCCCTTTTTTTATATTCTTGAGGATATGCTCTTGTACAAGTTTCTTGTTGTCTCAGAGGTACGCTTACACATCTCCCCCAGATATATTCGAGCACACCTCACCCACCAGTACAGGACACTGGGTGTTCTCCCTGCTCTTCTGAGTAATCTCCTACCTGTAGACATAGGCCAAGGGTTTAATCCATGCTTCACCCTGCCTGCTCCCTTGCTTTGTCTCTTCAATTCCCCATATAACTGAGATCATTCAGTACTTGTTCCTTCTCGGACTTCTTTCCCTCAGTGTGATCCCCTACAATTCTTTATTATTATTATTATTATTATTATTATTATTATTATTATTTATTTAAGAAAGGAGACACTAACAAAACCGTAGGATAGGAGGGGTACAACTCCACACAATTCCCACCACCGGATCTCCATATCCCATCCCCTCCCCTGATAGCTTTCCCATTCTCTATCCCTCAGGGAATTACAATTCTATTCATATTGGAGCAAGAAGCAAATTTCCAACTCTCCTTAAAGATGAGCAGTAGTCCATTGGTATTGGTGTGTGTGTGTGTGTGTGTGTGTGTGTGTGTGTGTGTTCTTTTCCCACTCTCCTGCTTTTAGATACTTGGGTCGACTCCAAATCTTGGCTAATGTAAATGGTGGCACAATGACCACAGGTATGCACATGCGTCATTATTTATTCTCTTATTGAGAGGGTTAATGTTTTACAATGTAGTGATTGTATATGAGTATAATTTAATTATGCACGAGACCCCCAAAGTTCTCTTCCATCCCCCACCCTTCATCCCGAGTCCCTTGTTTTGATGCTATACACCATGCATGGTATGACTGACTTTGTCTTCTCCCTCCCGGTCTCTATTTATTAGGTCTACTTATAAGTGACGTCATGTGGTGGTACTTGTCTCTCTCTTTTGGGCTCCTTTCATTTAACATGATGTCTTCTAGTTTCATCCAAGATGAAACAATAAAGATGACTTCATTATTTTTAATAGCCAAGAAGTAGTCCTTCATGTATATAGACTAGTTATTTTTATTTTTTTATCAGAGGGATTAATCGTTTACTGTTCACAATAAATACAGTTGTTGGTACATGTGTGACATTTCTCTGTTTTCTGCATAACCATCAACCCCCCCACCTAGATCCTCTTTTGACATCATGTTCCAAAACCTGAACCATCTCCTCTCTGAAGTCCTTTACTTTGGTGCAATACATCAGTCTTTTATCATATGATGTATGAAACAGGAGGAGAGAGAGAAAGAATCAGATCTCACTATGGTACGTGTTTTGCAAGGTATTGAACTTAGGACCTCATGCTTGAGAGTCCAGTGCTTTATCCACTGCACCATCTCTCTGACCACTGCATTTCAAACTGGCATTTTTTGCTGTCTTCAGATAGATATATAGGAGATTAATGGCTGGATCATATGGAAGATCTATTTTTAGTGTTCCAGGAATCTCCATAGAGACTGGTCTGATTCACAGTTTCACCTATTATCAATATTTTGCAACATTTTTAGGAATCAATATTGATACATTTATTATTAACTAGTCCATACTCTAGGCACAAGGAGACAGAGTTTATAAGATAATGTTCTTGGGTTTAAGTGTTGATCAGCCTTAGAGGAAGAAAAATTGTTCCACCAAGGATACCCACTTCCTATTCCTCAGAACCCAGCAATATGTCACTGTGCATAGAAGCAGGAACTTTAACCTTGTAGGTAAGTTCAGGATCTTGAGATAGGTTTTCTTGATTATACAGGTGTTCTAGGGTGATCTCAGAGGCCCTTATTAAAGAGATGCAAAAGGTTACAGTCAGTAGAAGCTGCAAGAATGGAAGCAATGATAAGAATTCAGCCACTAGCCCAGAACCACAGGCCCTTCTACAAGTTAAAAGAGATGAGGAAGCCAATTCTCCCCTAATGAATCCAGAAACGAACCTCAGTTCAATCCTTGGAGTTGAGTCCCCAAAGATCATCCTTTGAACCTGATTTGCAGATCTAAACAATTTTTAAAAAATGTTAGTGGTGATTTAAAATTTGAGATTTGTGCACTAGGAATATATAGAAACAGGCTGGGGATAGGGATTGACCTGCTAATGCCCATGTTCAGCAGAGCAGCCATTACAGAACCCAGACCTTCCACCTTCTGCACCCTATAAAGAATTTTGGTCCATATTCCCAGAGGGGTAAATGTCAAAGGAAGATAACCAAAGGGCTCTGAACTCCAATTCCATCAGGGCCCAGAGAGAGAAGAGAAAAAAAAAAAAAAAAGTGGGGGGGAGGGAGGGGCACTCAGAAGTAGAGGTGACTTAGAAAGAAAGAGAAGGCAGGGACATTGGAAAAAAAATGGGCAAATCTATCTGTCTATCTATAGACATAGATATAAATATAGATATAGATATCGTTTTTTATAGAAATAATAGAGAACCCATTATCTGTGACCATGGGAGAATTACTGCAGTTTCCAACGGAAGGAGTGGGGACACAGAAGTCTGGTGGTGGGAAAGGTGTGGAATTATATGGCTATTATCTTACACATCTATAAACCAATATTAAATCACTAATAATTTTAATTACATTTGTGATAGCTTGTTCCAGGAGCAAAGGAATCTGTCACAAAATTTTTATTGATTTAATTATATAATCGACAGATCTGTTGGATAAGGTACAACTCCACATAATGTCCACAACCAGAGTTCCATGTACCATCCCCTCCATTGGAAGCTTTTCTATGTTTTATCCCTCTAGGAGTATGGACCCAGGATAATTATGGGGTACATAAGGTGGAAGGTCTGGCTTCTGTAATTGCTTCTTGACTGGACATGGGCTGGGCACTGGCAGGTAGATCCATACTCCTATCCCATCCCTCTCTTTCCCTAATGGGGCAGGGCTCTGGAGAGGGGGTCCAAGACACATTGATGAGGTCCTCTATCTGGGGAAGTCAGGTTGGTGTCATGGTAGCAACTTGGTGGCTGAAAAGCATGAAGATATAAAGGAGAACAAATTGTTTAATAATCAGGAACTTAAAGGTAAGAATAGAGCAGATGAGATTTGGAGTCTCCATTTTGGAAAAAGTGAGGAAGTCTATTTTAGGTATATTCTAAGGGGCCCATGTTATAATTTTAAAGCATAACAGTCTTCCTCTTCTAATTATCAATGTCCACAAATAAGGAATAATATGTATTCTTTAAGTCCCTCACACAAAAATGACAGTATGAAAACATCAATTTCATTGATTCCCTGGTCCCTTGGAACCCTGAAGTCCTGGTCCTTACTTTTCAGTTAGTTTAAGCATGCTTTTGATTTCTTATTATGTGACAAAATGAGACACACACATACTTAAGACTTTGCAGGTGGAGTGTCATTACAGACAGTATAACAATGCATTGAAAATAACACAAGTGGAGAAAACATCACTTCAGAGTTCACTGCCACTTCAATTCCAATGGTCTTGGAAAACACACACATACACACACACACACACACACACACACACACACACACACACACACATCAGCTTATTTTAGTTTTTCTGTTTGGTGTGGGCTCTGGGAGTGAATGAATTGAAGCCTCCACAGAGATAAATTTAAACCAGTTATAAGACTCATCAGTATTGTTAACTTCTACACTGTGGCAAAGTCTAGGGCTTTGACTAGACAAGGCTATCCTCTGTGAACAGTAACAACCCATGTGAGAGGCCCACATACACAGAAAGCACAGGAACTGGGATCTCAGTACAAAAAAATCACCTTTCCTTTCTCAGTGAGGTGAAGGCTCTCCCTGTTTTTCACAGCTGCCATTTTTGTTTTTGTGCTATCACTTTTAATCCATTATTATTTTTTGATACTGAGTGAAATCATTGAGAGGGAAGGGGAGAGACAGAAAGAAAGAGAGGCACCCACAACACAGCTTCACCACTCATGAAACTTATCCCCTGCAGCTAGGGATTAGGGGCTTGAACCCTGGTCCTTGTGCATGGTGACATGCACACTCACACTAAGTGTGCCATCTCGAGTCTCTGAAATCTGTCATTATCTCTCTGCTGTGATTTCAGGAAGTCTTCAGCAGTTTTGTTTCTGTAACTCCTTCTTCACAGAAATTTCAGGAAGTCAAGTAGGTGATGGCCCCCCCAGGAGAGGCTGAGTTCCAGATGTGGCATCTCTCTTTGTCCTTTTTCAGAAACATCTAGTTCTGAAATTTGCTTCTCTGAAGAGTTGGCTGTGGTCTGGATCAACCCCAGCCCCCATGTCACTGTTGATATGAAGAGGATGATCCACTGTGTCTCTCGAAGTTGTAAGTTTAGCAATCACCAGAAAGCCTTTCTCTTCTCCCAGGAAAATACAGATGTTGTCACCAGTCATTTAGTCATTTCCCCATCTCTCCAAGATTTGACGGTCATCTACATAGTTGCAGATTCAGAGATGAAGATTCAGGTTCAGACTGTTCTAGACTGTGCACTGCTGTATGCTTCCTGCCTGTGCCAAGTGCTTGCACTTGTTTTTAGTTGTCTCTCTTATAAAACATGCACTTCTGTGCTATTGACCTCAATCGACTGATATTTTCTTTCTTTCTTTCGTTGCTTTTTTTTGTGTGGTGGAGGTTTATGTACATCCTACATATAATTGATCCCCTAATAAAATGTACTTAATATTAATATAATTAATAGATGGGGCTTAATATGACTACAGATGTTGTACTAACAATTATGTCAAACTAGTTATATTATTCATTTTTATAATTTATTTTACATTTTATTTATTTATTTACTTGCATCAGAGTCTCAGGATTTATTTATGTATTTTTATTATTTATTTATAAAAAGTAAACACTGACAAAACCATAGGATAAGAGGGGTACAACGTCACACAATTCCCACCATCAGAACTCCGTATCCCATCCCCTTCCTCTGATAGCTTCCCTATTCTTTATCCCTCTTGGAGTATGGACCCAGGATCATTGTGGGGTGCAGAAGGTGGAATATTTGGCTTCTGTAATTGCTTCCCAGCTGTACATGGGCATTGACAGGTCGATCCATACTCCAAGCCTACCTCTCTTTCCCTAATGGGGTGGGGTTTTGGGGAATCAGAGCTCCAAGTCTGGTTGGTATCATGCTAGCACCTGGAACCTGGTGGCTGAAAAGAGAGTTAATGTACAAAACCAAACAAGTTGTTGACTAATCATGACTTTTATTTATTTTTATTTTTATTGGATAGACCAAAGAGAAACTGAGAGGGGAAGGGGAAAGAGACAGAGAGAGGGAGGGAGGAGGGGAGGAGAGAGAGAGAGAGAGAGAGAGAGAGAGGGAGAGAGAGAGGCCAACCTGTAGTGCTGGCTCAATACTTGGGAAGCTTCCCAAGTAGTGCAGGTGGATGTCAGGGTCTTGAACCTGGGTCCTTGCATGTAGTCAGATATGTGCCCAACCAGGTGTGCTAAGGCCTAGCACTGCTGTGCAAAACTGCTTATGCAATTACTGTTAGTTATAACAAGTTGTCTCTGTTTCCATTGCTCATGTCTTTGATGCTGCTACTTCCTGTTTTGGGGAAGCTTGTCATATCCTGAAATCACCAGGTAGGAACTATCCAGCCATGAGAAGAAGATCTCCAGGAGCTGGCTGGGTGCTCCAATACTCACAGGGATTCAGTGTGATGATTCAAAGCCCTTCTGGGAGCACGAGGGTCAGAGTTTTCATGACTAACACCTGACACCTGCTGGTCACTCTGTTCCACTGTCTGCTAGTGGTCACTCACACCTAGTGAGTGTCACTCACACCTAGTGAGTGGTCACTCACACCTAGTCACTCACACTAGTGGTCACTCACACCTGCCTTTCTGCATTTGCTCTCATAAGGCCCCAAAGAAGAACACCACTTGCAAGGACCCAGGTCAACGTCCTGGTGCTAACCTGCAGGAGGGAAGCTTTCCAAGTAGTGAACCAGTGCTGCAGGTATCTTTCTTTCTCTCTCCCTCTCTCTTTCCCTTTCCCCTCTCAATTTCTCTCTGTCCTATCCAATAAAATAAAAATAAGTAAAATGAATTATAAAAATAAATAAAATAAGCAGTTTGGCGCAATTGCTAGTGTAAGATCTAAAGTCAGACTAAGCCCCATGTATTAATTATAATAGTATGACATACTACAGCTGACAAATCCAGGAAAACAAGGACATCAAAACACTGAGTAGAAAAGTAATCACAGGATAGCTTTGTGGCTCTAAGTCTGAACTCTGAAGATTGTCACATAAGCCTGTAATCAGCCACAGGTTCAATCACCCCCTCTGAACCTCAGCTTCCTGGAAAGAAAAATAGGACGCGAAGGCTGGTGGTGACACACCGGGTTAAGCACATATAGTACTAAGTACAAGGACCCAGGTTCTAACCCCAGCTCCCCACCTGCACGGGGGGGGGGGGGGACACTTCACAGTAATGAAGCAGGTCTGCAGGTATCTATCTTTCTCTCTCCCTCTCTACCTCCCATCCCCTCTCAATTTCTCTCTGTCCTATTGAAAAAAAGGAGGGACCACCAGTAACAGTGGATTTGTAGTGCTGGCTCTGAGCCCCAGTGATAACACTGGAGGCAAAAAAAAAAAACAAAAAAAAAGATGGGACTGAAATTAACACCTACTGGCTAGAGTACTTGTGGGCTGAGCAAATTCAGACATAGACTACTATAGAATAGTTCTTTTTTGTAATTTTTTATTATATTTATTTATTGGATAGTCAGAAATCAAGAGGGAGGGGGGAGATAGCAGGAAAAAGACACCTTCAGCCCTACTTTACCACTTGAGAAGATTTCCCCCTGCAGATGGGGACTGGTGGCTTGAACCTGGGTCCTTGTGCAGTGTAATGTGTGCACTCACCCAGATGCTCCACCATGAGACCCTATAGAATAGTGCTTTACATCTGATAAATTGCATCACTAGTGAGAGTCATGTTAATTCTAAATGTGTGTACATTCAGTCCAGATAAGTAATATGATCCATCTGATTTGCTACACAATAGAACATTCAGTAAGTCCTGACTTCAGCAGTAAGGTCCTTGGGAACCATGCTTTTGAGAAAAACCGCTGAGAACAAGAGAGCGGGTCTTTGAATAACAGGGTTTTGTTCAACATCAGTGGGAAGGGTTTTTTGTTGTTGTTGTTGTTGCAGTGGTTGTTGTCATCACTGTTGTTCTCATTAATGTTATGAACACACAGCACTATCAGAAGACCTGCAGTATTGCTCATATTTATAAAACAAAATTTCTAACTGGTGACAAGGTTTAGTTCCACGTCATGTGTCTTTTCCCCCTGGGGCCCATGGCAACGCGGGCAGCCACTGATGACTTTGAGCAGTAATTGGCGTGCCACAGCAACGTCTTTCATCCCCTGCCTTTCATCTAAAATATGGGAAGGTTTGGGCGGAAGTAGGCTGTGAAGTCTTTTATTGTTCCTATTAACGTGAAAATGAGCTTGCACAATGCACTCCCATGTGTCTAAATCATCCTGGCTTCCACTTGCCTGCATAGTGTCTGGGAAAGAGAAAATTGGACCTGGAGTAGTAACCAACCACTTGCTAGGAAGCACACTCTCGATGGAACCCAAAGAGCCTTGTAGTGGATGAATTGAAAATTGTACTCTGTGAGGTGAAGGATTTCCCTTAGTGGCGCTGAACCTGTGTGCTTCCAATTAATGGTGACTACTGAAAGCTCAGTCTTGTAGTAAATAAACCTCACCACCAGTTGGAGGAGGAAAAGGCACCAGCCTGAGCCATCCTCATTTTAGAAGCAGCTAGGATGAGTGACAGTGCGTAACTGTTGTCACCTGGGTCCTATAAACAGATCATGATGCTGAAATATTGCTTCTGCCACCTCCTTATCTCCTTCCATCACCTTGGAAGAGTCAGCAATCCATTCTGAATGCATTTCTTCATTTACAAAATGTGAAGGATGATAAGAGAACCTCTTGTGTAAGGAAAAGGAGTGTCAGTCAGCATCTGGGATCATGTCTGTACAGTACATCCTGTGTAAACAACACACAGATCAGGGGTCAGGTGGGAGCTCACTGGGTTACGTGCACATGGATCCCGGTTCAAGCCCCAGCTCCCCACCTATAGGGGTTTCCCTTCACAAGCAGTGAAGCAGGTTTGCAGGTGTCTACCTTTCTCTCTACCGTCTCAATGTCTCTCTGTCCTAGGCAATAAATGAAAATTTTTAAAAAATGGCCGCCAGGAACAATGGATTCGTAGTGCAAGCACGGAGCCCCAGAGATAACCCTGGAGGCAATAAATAAATTAATTGAAGAACACAGAGATCTAACTATCATCATCACATTAGCTAAGGTCCTCATAACACATACAGGGCATCACACTTATAGGTAGAACTTAAGCAACAAGGACAGAATGGGAAGACAAAAAGGGAAATTTGGATTGGATTTGATATATTGCACCAAAGCACATCACTCCAGGGATGGAGCCAGGGGGAAGCTCCAGGTGGGGGTGAGGGTGGGGGTGGCTGTGGGGGTACTGGGGGAGAAAGAGGCTGGGTTCCTAGGTCACAGTGGTGGAAAAGGGCCTAAGTTGGGAGTGAGAATATTTTAGAGACCCGCATCAAGGGAGATGAGAAATGGTACCAATATGTCAGCAACTATACTGTAAATCATGAACCATCCATCCAATCATAAGTGATAAAGAAGGAGGGAAAGATAGCATTTCATAAAGACAGGATTTGAACATTATTATTTTGGCAGTATTAAGTACATAGGGAATGAGAAATGGAACCCAGGAACTAGCAACAACGACAAGCTGCTACAATATCCCACCACCAAGCCAACCAAATAGACAAGAGGAAGGTGGGAATCAACTGATATTGGAGCCAGGCAGACAAATAAGATTAGTTCCCACATACAAACTGCACCTGTGTTTAAGGCATGCCCAGCATATGTATTCTTACACTTAAGACAGAAAGTCTGCTACTACTCCAAGGAGGCTTTTTCCTGCCCAGCAACAGCTCCACCAATAAGAAAGGAGGGATGCAGCTTGGCTAACAATAAACCATTGTCACCGGGACTCTCACTCTGCACAACTGAGTTCTCCCTGAGAACAGACCAGCCACACCCCTTTCGTATCAAAACAAGATCCTCTGGCTCTGCCCATACACCAGTCTGTGTAATTCTCACACTGAAATCACACTGGCTAGTCATGAGCAAATAAATTCTGCTGGTAATGTAGCTGTTAAAAATTTAAGAAAACAGCGGGCTGGGTGGTAGCACAGAGGATTAAACACACGTAGCACAAAGCGCAAGGACCCACATAAGGATCCCTGTTGGATCTCCCGTCTCCCCACCTACAGGGGAGTTACTTCACAGGTGGTGAAGCAGGTCTGCAGGTGTCTATCTTTCTCTCCCCCTCTCTGTCTTCCCCTCCTCTCTCCATTTCTCTCTGTCCTATCCAACAACAATGACAGCAATGACAACAGCAATAATAACAATAACAAGGATAAACAACAAGGGCAAGAAAGGGGAAAACATATGGCCTCAGTGGATAAATAGTGCAGTCACTGAACCCCAGTGACAACCCTGGAGGCAAAAAAAATTAAGAAAATCAAAAGAAAGCTTTTCAGTTTGATTCAGCCACATTGGTTTTGTTTTCCTTGCAGTTGGGCTTAATGAAATCATCTCCTCTACCTCATCTTGGACAGAACCTGAAGGCATCATGTTAAGTGAGAGAAGCCGAAAAAAGAGAAGAATGACAACTGGATGATCTCACTCACAGGTAGAACTTAAGAAACAATGACAGAAAGAGAAAACACAGGCTGGGTAGTGGCACACCTGGTTGAGCACAAATGTTACAGTGCACAGGACCTGGGTATGAGCCTCTGGCCCCCACCTGCATGGGAAAAGCTTCATGAGTGGTGAAACAGGGCTTCAGGTGTCTGTCTCTCTCCCTCTCTATCTCCCCCATCTTCTCAAATTCAGGCTGTCTCTATCCAATAAGCAAATAAAGATTTAAAAAATACTATAGAAAAAAAAGAGAGAGAGAACACTAAGGAAAACTTGGGATGGGTGTAGTGTATTGCACCAAAGCAGAGGATGCTGGGTAAAGAAGGCAAGGCAGGTCTAGAGGAAGGACTTTGGGTCCTGTTGCATGATAGTGGGAAAGGACCCAAGCTGGAGGTGAGAGTGCGTTTCAGACACCTATCACAGGAAGATGAGAAACGGTACCTATATAGGGGCTGGGTGGTGGTGCATCTGGTTGAGCGCACATGTTACAGTATGCAAGGACCTAGGTTCTAGCCCCCAGTCGCCATCAGAAGGGAGAAAGCTTTGTGAGTGGTGAAGCAGTGTTGAAGCTGTCTCTCTGTCTCTCTCCCTCTCTATCACTCCCTTCCCTCTCAATTTCTGGCTGTCTCTAGCCAATAAAACATATAAAGATAATTTAAAATTTTTAATTAAAAGAAATTGTACCCATGTACCAGCAATTTTACTGTGAACCCCACCACCACCACCCTGCAGCAAAATGGTTTAAAAGAAAAAAAAATGACTTAAAATTTATAGGAAGGAGCAGTTACTGGAACCAGTGAGAGTCAGGAGCATCAGACAGAGTCCTACAGTGGGAGCCAAAGTGTCTGTGACTGTCACAGTCATTGCTGAGTCATGGTAGAGCAGGAAGAAGGGAGAGAATGAAGGCCATAAATCTCTGACTCAACTTCCAGTGCCTCCCAGTAGAAAATCTAGCTAGACACTAGACTACAAAGTTGCCCAGCTAACCCTTATGAGGAGGTCACACACTGTGCATTTGGGCAAAAAAGTATCTGTTGGGGGGGGGGGGAGAGATGATTATAAATGTTCTAACGCCAGACATAGGGGTTTTAGGATTACTTACTGGATTTCTGGAAAAAAATCATGACAGTATGAGCATAGAAAAACATAGAACAGTATGGAGAATCCTTAAATACAAATGGAAATGCCATATTACCCAGCAATGCCACTCCTAGGCTTAAACCCACATGATATAATAACACTGATTTGAAGGGCCATATGCACCCCTATGTTCAAAAGAATTTTGTTCATAATAGCAAAAACCTGGAAACAACCAAAATGGCCTTCGACAGATAACTGGACAAAAAATTTACGGGGGGGGGGGGGGGGGGGTCAAGCAGTAGCACACAGGCCAATGAAGCACAAACACTGGTGTAAGGATCCTGGTTAGAGTTCCTGGCTCCCCACCTGCAGGGGGGGGTCACTTTGCAAGCAGTGAAGCAGGTCTGCAGGTGTCTATCTTTCTCTCTTCCTCTCTGTCTTTCCCTCTCTCAATTTCTCTCTGTCCTATCCAACAACAACGACAGCAATAACAACAACAACGATAAACAACAAGGGCATCAAAAGGGGGAAAAATGGCCTCCAGGAGCAGCAGATTCATAGTGCAGGCACCGAGCCCCAGCAATAACCCTGGAGGCAAAAAAAAAAAAAGGTATGAGTCATATACTCAACAGAGAATTATTCATTAATAATAGTAGTAATAATAATAATAACAATAATAATATATTGTGTCCTTTGGGATAAAGTGGATAGAACCAGAGAAGATTGTACTAAATGAAGCAAATAAGGAGGTGAAGGACAACTACAGAATGACAACTCATATAATGAATATAGAGAACTGTATATATGAATGTGAAAAAAAAAAAGTCAACCTATTTCCAAGACTGTAGGGGAACTGTAGTGGTTATCTGTGGGGGTTGGGATGAGGACACAGACCTTTGGTGACAAGAGTGGTGAAAAATAAATAAATACATACATAAATAAGTAAATAAATAAATATTAAAAGAATGATATATACCAAACACACACAAAAAAAAAAAAAAAGAAAGAAAGAAAGGCAGGAAGGAAGGAAGAAGGAAAACGAAAACATAGAAAAATACATTATGTTTTTTTTTAAAGATTTTATTTATTTATGAGAAAGATAGAAGGATAGAAGGAGAGAGAGAGAGAGAGAGAGAGAGAGAGAGAGAGAGAGAGAGAGATCGAACCAGACATCACTCTGGCACATGGACTGCGAAGTATTTAACTAGGGACTTCATGCTTGAGAGTCCAAAGCTTTATCACTGCGCCATCTCCTGGATGTTAGAAGCAGTAACTTTAGAATTGCTTTAAGTAAAATTTTAAGCATGAGTTGTTAAGTATAGTTGCTTTTCTGCCTGCAGTAGAAATTTCCTGTAAAAAGGGGGGCTAGACAAAACCCACACCCCAAGATATAAGCCACCTGTTGCTTGTCTTAAAGAGAATAGCTCGCCTAACCAAGTCCTTGAAACCCAACCACTTGCTCAAGGTCGAGGGAGCTGATAGCCCGGTGGTCTTAGCTGGCAACGAGAAAGTGTGGTGACCCTATTTTGCATAAAGGCTTGAAATTAGACAATTCTTATAGGCTGCTTAGAGCATTACAATGTCTGAAATGATTGGATCCTGCGTTTTCTGTAAAATGCTATTGAGTGTGTGATAGAATTCTAGTTTTGCATATTCCCCACCCAGAATGTACTCTGGAATCCTATAACTTGTGTGGTCTGAGCCTTGTTCAGGGTCGAGCTTGGTAGGCTAACATCAGTCACCACTCGGCCCGGATTGCAATTCGTAAATAAACATCTTTTGTTTCCTTGCAGTGGATGGAGATTTGATTTTTGCTCTGTAACACTGGACCCATTATGGTTTTTCTCTAACCCAATATATTATGAATGCAACTAGCATGAACAAAATGGACAGATATTACTGATATAATCACATGTCCCACTGCCATGAGATGCTAAAAGGACAAGTTTAAAACTGACTTTTTAAAAATATATGTTTTATTTATAAAATAGAAACACTGATAAGACCATAGGATAATAGGGGTACAATTTTAAATGTCTACCACGGTCTGTCTCTCTCTTTTAAACCATAGCACTGCTCAGCTCTGGTTTACAGTGATGTGGGGGAATGAACCTGGGACTTAAGAGCCTCAGGAATGAGAGTCTCTTTGCATCATCCTTATGCTATCTATCCCTGCCAGTCTCCTTTTTGTTTTGTTTTCAGTCTGTAGGCATTACCCAGTGCCTTTTTGTTTTGGTTCAGAGCCAGAATCAGGAAGAGTAATAGTCTTAACAAAAACAACCTGAATCAAAAAATCGGAACAGCAAGTGGCATTTCTATAGCACTTAATGACTTCCAAATTGCTTCCTTGTATTTAATCTTATTTCAGTTTTGTAATAAATTTGCTGTAAGATAGATATTGATTCCACTTCAGAAATAAGGAAATGGAAGATGAAAAATATAGATGGTTGTGACCAAAACCCAAGGTGTCATTCTTAAAGAGAGTACAAAAGCAATGTTAACATTATAGAGGAGGATTTAAAAGTAAAATGAGTGGAATTTATCTCATCTTGTTAAGGTATTCTCCCCAGCTAAGTCGTGTTAATGCTCTGCAAAATACAGAAGGCTGGGCAGTAGCACAGCGGGTTAAGTGCACAGGGCACGAAGGATCCTAGTTGGAGTCCCCAGATCCCCACCTGCAGGGGATTTGCTTCACAGGTGGTGAAGCAGGTCTGCAGGTGTCTATCTTTCTCTCCCCCTTTCTGTCTCCCCCTCCTCTCTCGATTTCTCTCTGTCCTATCCAACAACAACAACAGCAATGACAACAATAATAATGACAACAAGGACAACAAAACAAGAAAAATGGTCTCCAGGAGCAGTAGCAGGCACCAAGCCCCAGCAATAACCCTGGAGTGATAGTGGTGTGTGTGTGTGTGTGTGTGTGTGTGTGTGTGTGTGTGTGTGTGTGTGTGTGTGTGTGTGTATGTAACTGAAGCCATAGGTGGGTGAAGGTAAAAGGAGCTTTTATTATGAACAAGCCAAGAATGGGGGAGAATCAAGGTCACCCTGGGAATGCTCAGCACCTAGAAGGCTAGGGGCTCAGATTTTATACTCTTCAGCAGTGTGGGAGCTGAAGCGAGCTGATGGTACTGAAGCAGATGTGCATGTGTATACTTTCCCCGTAACCCGGGTTACGGGCCTACTTATCTTTGGGGTTCACACTTCACAGTGTTGAGAGAGCTCTCAGGGAAAGGAACTCTTGAGGATTATTGTTTTAAGTTCACACACTTGGAACGGGGATACACGCTTATAGCATAGAGAGTTGCCCATGAAAAGTGGATTTTTAATCGGTGAAAGGCTACCTTTGCACTATAAAATGAGGGAGGAGCCAATGAAAAGCGAGTGCCGCGGTGACGTCAGTCAGAAGGGGAATTACTGGGGAACAGATGGGTGGAAAGGGGTCTTTAGGTTCCCTGCTTTTTTAACTCTATTAAAGGTCCAGACGCCCTTGCGACATCCTTTTCCTGAGTCTCTCCTCTTTTTCTTAAAAATCAGTACTTTGCAGTTAAGCATACACATTACAGTGCACAAAGACATAGGTTCAAGTCCCTGGTCCCCACCTGCAGGCGGAAAGCTTCACAAAGAGTGAAGTAGGGTTGCAGGTGTCTCTCTCTGTCTCGCTCCCTCTCTATCTCCCCCTCCCCTCTCAATTTCTCTCTCTCTATCCAATAATAATCAATAAATAAAATATTTTTTAAAAATCTATACTTTGCAGTTAAATAAAGAAATCTAGAAATTGCATCCTTGAACTCATGTCTTGCGAAAATTTCTTTTCATTGGAACAACGCAAACCCGTGGAAGGACCTCCACGAGTGACCACATGGGATTCCCCTAAGAAAGTATTCTTTTATTTAAAAGAGAGAAATTGAGAGGGAAGGGGGAGATAGAGAGAATGAGAGACACATACCTGCAGCCCTGCTTTACCACTCGTGGAGCTTTCCCCCTGCAGGTGAGGACCAGGGGCTTGAGCCTGGGTCCTTGTGCACAGTAATGTGAGCGCTTAACCAGGTGTGTCACAGCCTGCCCCCTAAAACTATATTCTTAACAAACATTTTACAAGCACAGTTTAATAAACATTGTTTCAGTAATTATATTTTTATATAACCTTTGCAAATACCTTAAGCTTAATCAAGCTTTTGTAAGTATTAATCTTAAATACACTCTACATCAGCATACTCTAAGTTAAACACTGATTTTCTCCAACTTTGAACTATAGCCTACTAAAACTCTTACTAGCAACTGAATTATTGGCAATTTCATCTCAATCCCTTAGTTTAGTCATTAAATAGATTGTGAGGGGGCTTTGATGCATCAAACTCATATGCTGAAGAGATGGAAACAAAATCCTGTCATTCCTTGAAGCTTTCGCTGTTTTGGAAAAATATTTAGAAAGTTCCTTAAAAAGATGAAAGACTTAACGTGTGAATAAGTAATCACAACAGAAATAAAAACATCTTCATGTGAACATTTGAGTATGAGACTAAGAGAACTAAAATAGATGCAGGAAAGTTGCAGGATGCAGAATCAACCAGACCAAATCAATCAGGTTTACAGTTAATAATATCTATATACTTCACCCATATTTGGGAGCTACTCTAATCCCTGACCCAGCTCTCTAGTCCTATTTTCAACTCTGACATCATCTCCCCAGACAGTACCTTTAGCCCACTTGCGTGTTAGCTGTTGGGTTCAGGCAAAAATTAGTAAAGTCACTGGGCCCCTTGGAATATATCTAAATTAAAACTATGAGCCTTTTCTAAAATGGAGATCCCAAATTTCATCTGCTATAGTTTGATCTTTAGATTCCTGATTATTAAACAATTTGTTCTGCTTTATATCTTGACGTTTTTTTCAGCCATCAAGTTGCAGGTGCTACCATGACGCCAACCTGACTTCACTTTATAGAGGACCTCACCAATGTGTCTTGGACCCCCACCTCTCCAGAGCCCTGCACCACTAGGGAAAGACAGAAACAGGCTGCAAGTATGGTTCGTCCTGCCAATGCCCAGCCCATGTCCAGAAGCAACTACAGAAGCCAGACCTTCCACCTTCTGCACCCCATAATGAACCTGGATCCATACTCCCAGAGGGATAAAGAATAGGAAAGCTTTCAATAGAGGGGATTGGGTATGTGGTGGTGGGAATTGTACCCCTCTAAGCCTACAGTCTTGCAGATCATCATTAAATCAATATATATTTCTAAAAAGAACAATCTGGAAAAAAAAATCCTACTCAGAAAGGACACACCCTACAATAGATAAGCAGATTGATGTTTAGACAGCTTTTAACTGTGTAGAACTTTTTTGAACTGTTTTGAACTGAAATCTTTACAACACACACCACCACCAAATCAATTGTACTTCTATACATGAAGAGCAAAGTCTCTGAAAAGGAAATTAACAAAACCATATATTTTTTACAATAATATCAAATCTTTGTGAATAAACACAATCTAGAGGCCAAAAGATTTCCCTCCAAAAAGTACACGGCCTTAATAAAAGAAATTGAAAAACACACAAGTATCACAGACATCCTCTATGAATCGGGAGACTTGATATTGCTAAAAGTCTCCTAACACCCAAAGTAATCTACAGATTCAATGTCATCCCTATCAGAATTCCAATTCAATCTTTTTTTGCTTAGCTCTGGCTTATGGTGGTATGGAGGGATTGAACCTGCGACTCTGGAACCTCAGGCATGAGAGTCTCTTTTGCATAACCATTATGCTGCTTACCTCTGCCCCCAATTCAATCTTTTACAGTAATAAAAAACCCTAAAATTCTCAGAGAACCTCAAAAGATCCAGAATAGTCCGTGTAATCTTGAGGAGATAAAAAACATACTTTCTTATTTCCAAGTATATTATAAAATTATGGTAATTAAAACAGTATACTACTTGCATTAAGACAAACATAGAAACCAGAAAATTAGAATAGGGAGTCCAGAAATAAGATGCATCCATAGAATAAATCAATGTAAGCCCTACCCCACTAGGGAAATATTGACCTGCTAATATCCATGTTCAATGGAGAAGCAGTTACAGAAGCCAGACCTTCCTCCTTCTGCACCCTATAAAGAATTTTGGTCCATACTGCAGAGAGGGATAAATATTAGGGAATTTTCCTATGGAGGGGATGGGACATAGAACTCTGGTAGTGAGAACTGCACAGAATTGTATCCCTGCAATCTTAAAATCTTGTTAGTCATTATTATATCACTAATAAAATTCTTTTTAAAAAATGTATATTTCTCACAGGTGCCAAGAGCACTAAATTGGTGAAGGAAAGTCTTTTAAGAAAAGGCACAACAATTGAGTATCTAGATGCAAAGAGAGAGCAAGTGAAGGAAGAAAGGAAATATTGACTCTGAACTTGCACCAGAAACAAAAACACAAAATAGATAAAAGCTTTAAATATAATACCTGAAACTACAAAACACCAAGATGAAAGGAGAAGGAACAAGGTTCCTAATGTTTGTTTTGACTATGATTTCTTTGTCATAACACCAAACACTCAGGCAGTAAAAGCAAAAATGACCAAGTGGGACTATTTCAAACTAAAACACAGACAACAAGGGAAACCATGAGAAGGGAAATGCAGTCTGTAGTATGCAAGAAAATACTTGTAAACCATATAGCTAATAAGGGACAATATCTACAGTTTATTTTAAAAAGACTCCTAAACTCAATGGAAAAAATAGCTTTTGCTTTTTAAGAACAATTTTATCTATTACTGAATAGGCACAGAGAGAAGCTGAAAAGGGAGGAGAGAGAGAGAAAGAGAGAGAGAGAGAGAGAGAGAGGGAGAGAGAGAGAGAGAGACCTGCAGTCCTACTTCACCACTTGTGAAGTTTTCCCCCTGCAGATGGGGACTGAGGATTTGAACCCAGGTCCTTGTGCACCTTAATGTGTGTGCTTAACCAGGTGCACCACCGCCTAGCCCCTGATTTTATTTTTGAGAAGTGAGGATGATAGCATACTATTTATACAAAAATATTCCCATACCTGAGGATCTGAGGTTTCAGGTTCCAACCCCAGCATCACCATAAACACCAGAGCAGAAAAGATCTGTTAATAAATAAATAAGCAAAATAAGGAAATAGATAATGTGATTTAGAAAGAAACAATGGACTTGAGCATACATTTCTCCAAGGAAGACATAAAAGTTTCCAGCAGATATATGATCAAAAAAATGTTCAACACCATTAATTACCAGGGAAATGCAAATCACAATTATAATAAGTTGTTGTCTGATACTTTCTGGGGCTGCATATTCAAAATGAAAAAAGAGAAGTTCTGGCACCTGTAAAGGATTTATAGCCTTTGTACACTATTAGTGGACATGTAAAGTACTGTACCAGCTATGGAAATGGCTAGAAGCTCCATTAAAAATGGAGTTTTCTGGGGGTCAGGCATGGCACTCCACATTAAACGCATATAACAGGAAGCACAGCATAAGGATTCTGGTTTGAGCCCCGGACTCCTCCCCTGCAGGAGGATCGCTTCACAAGTTCCGAACCTGGTCTGTAGGAGTTTATCTTTCTGTCCCTCTCTGTCTTCCCCTCCTCTCTCGATTTCTATCTGTCCTATCCAACAAAAGTAACAGCAACAGTAACTATGGAAAAAAGATGGCCGCCAGGAACAGTGGATTGGTTGTGTAGGCACGGAGCCCAGCAGTAACCCTGGAGGCAAAAAAAAAAAGTCTGGGGGAAGGGTGTGTGGGGGGGGTTCACTGGAACATGACGACAGAGGAAGATGTTTGATTGTTACATGGAAAACTGAGAAATGTTAGACATGTACAAACTACTGTTTTACAGTTAATCATAAACCATTAATCCCCCAATAAAGAAAAAAAATGAAGCTTTCACTGGCTGAATGGTGACACACCTGGTTAAGCACATATACTACAGTGTGTAAGGTTCCAGGTTCTAGCCCCAAGCCCTCACCTGAAAGAGGAAAACTTTGCAAGCAGTAAAGCAGCATAGCATGTCTCTCTCTCTCTCTCTCTCCTTCTTCCCTCTCAACTTCAGTCTCTATCCAAAATAAATAATAATGAAGTAAGTAAAATAAGTTTTAAAAAAAAAACCGTTTAAAAAATGGAGCTTTCATATGATCAAATGGTGAAGATTTTGAATACATTAAAAAAATTAAGTGATGATAAAAATATCAATAAAGCTGCTTTTTAATGTTTTGTAATTTATTTACATTGGACATAGAGAGAACTTGAGAGGGAAAAAAGGAACTAGAAAAGATAAAGTACTGTGTCGCCATTTTTGAAGCTTGCTTCCCTGCAGAGTGGAACCTGGGTCTTGAACCCAGATCTTGCACATTGTAACATGTGCACTCAACAAACAGAGTGAGCCACCACTCCATACCCCCACTGCCTCTGAATGCCTGAGATTTTCTAGTAGTGAGATAATAAAACATGCAAAATCACAATTTTCCTTGTAAACTCATATTTCACAACTGGATTAGAATTTTCAGGTTACCAGCCAGCTTGGATACCTTCCTGTAATAATTTTTAATGAATC
The DNA here is from genome assembly GCF_950295315.1 of Erinaceus europaeus. NCBI lineage: Eukaryota > Metazoa > Chordata > Mammalia > Eulipotyphla > Erinaceidae > Erinaceus > Erinaceus europaeus. Next base: position 19,784,329 of record NC_080167.1, read on the forward strand.
TTTTTAGAAAGATTGAATACACAGGGAGCCAGGTGGTGGCACACTTGGTTAAGTACACGCATTACAGTGCACACGGATCTAGGTTCAAGCCTGTGGTCCCCACCTGCAGGGGTAAGCTTCAGAAGTGGTGAAGGGCTGCAGGTGTCTTTCTATTTCTCTCCCTCTTAACTCCTCCTCCCTTCTCAATTTCTTTTTGTCTCTATCCAATAGTAAATAAATAAAAATATTTTAGACAAAGATTGAATACACAAGCTCACATGTGTATAGATGCACACACAACCACACATTTATTTCTAGACCAGTATCGTCCTCCAGAGTAGTTATTTAAACTTAAAATGAATTAGAGAATTTTTATAATTCTAAATGTGTGTTCAGAAAGGAAATATTCCTTCCTTTTTCTATTCTTTCTGTCTTCTATCCTCTATTTCTTTTTTAAAAAGAAAAAGAAAGTTCATTTATATGCACAAAGCCCTCCTTATTGAGTCAGAAAAGTTTACTGCTATGTAGGATTTTTTTTTTTGTATTTGAAAAGAAGACCAATGTTAAAAATAACCTGAAATTCTTAGCTATGAACAAACTTTAAAAATATAATTTTTTATTTATTTTAGATAGAAACAGAGAGAAGTTGAAAAGTAAATGGTGAGAGAGAGAGAGAGAGAGAGAGAGAGCGCAAGAGCCTCAACACTGCTTCAATGTTTTTAAAGGTTTCCCCTCCTGCAGGTGGGGCTGGGGGGGGGGGTCTTGAACCTGAGTCTTTTGCATACTGTAATATATTAACTCAACTAGGTACACCACTACCTTACCTCAGAATGGAATATTTTACTCAGTGTGCTTAAAATCTACTCTATTGAAATTAAAGGATGGCAGGGGGAGTACACATTAGATAGGGGGAGTTGACATAGAACACAGAGCGATCAAAAAATGACCCTGGGCTTGCTTGTAGCACCTCTGCAAATTCTGAGAAAGAAATGGAATACTTGTTCCTGCAGGAAGCGAAGCCTTTGAACTGACAACATAAAACCCGAGAAAACTTCCTTTTCCAACTAGAAATTCCAGGCACCAGTGGTAAGATGGCAGCCTCATTTGCATATAAATTGATTTGCATAAATATTTTAGCAACAATAAATGGAGCTGACCACAGACTTTGTCTGGATCAGTTCTCTTTGGCAGGTGTTGATAGAACTGGCCTGTGTGTCTGTAAGAGCTACATCTGAGCACTTGGCTCCTGGAAGGGGGAAAAAAAAATGGTGTCCTGCTAAAATGAGCTTCTAGGTCAAAGAATCAAGATTTGGTCTTTCTTCTGCTTATTCAAACCTCTTCTGACATTTAACCCATACAGTTTTTAGAAGTCCTGAGAAGTCTGCAAATACTGTCAGTTGGAACACAGGAAAATGTGGGTTTAATTATATTCAAGAGATTGAAAGGTGAGTGCAGAACATGGCAGTAATCTATAAATAAAACTGCAGTCAAGACATCTGCAACAGCCCACTTCATTTCCCTGCTCATGGACACTGAGTCTCACTTCCATCACCTGCTTGAGAAAAAATAGTAGTTCTGATTGAGTTTCTTTCTCTTTTTTCCCATTGAATGAAGTCTCTTTTGTCTACTTTACTGTCCAGAACTGCTTTTGTTGTTGTTATTTGTTTGTTTGTCTGTTGACAGTTCAAATCTTTAAAATGAATGGTGTGTCCAGAGCAGGAACTGTAAAATCAAATGTGTGTGTGGATCAGAAAGACAAGATGAATTCTGAGTAGATATAAGACAAAAGGGAATGGAGATGATAGAGAGGTTGTACCTTCATTCCCATTACCAAGGGTTAAATAGTTAAATAGTGTCCTTCCAAACAGTGTCCTCTTACTCCTAATCTCTGGTACTTTTACTGAAACAGGCTAGCTAGACAGATGGGAAATATAAGACACATATGTTACTAAATACACTTTAAAAAAAAGAAGTATTATTGATATCAGTAGTAAATCGATGATAGTGTAGCCATATTATGGGGTGGAGGTTGGGAGTGTGTGTCAATGAAAAGATTGACCAAAGGCAAAGTTTGGAAGGAAACAAAGTTATCTTTTAGAAATACACCAACAAGAGAGACAGGGAACAGGGACAAAGAAACCAACTGCAAGGAGGCAAGTCAACTCGATTGACATAGAAGACCCATAGTGGTGTTTTCATGGTTTTATTTCACTGTTTTTTTTCCACTTCTTAGTTTAGTTTGCAAGCCATCTCTTAATGACTTTGAAGAGTGTGTGTAGTGTGTAGGGAAGCTGCTGTCTAGTCTTTTTAAAGATAATAATGATCTGTCCTTGGTGTTCCACATAGCTATACATTGTAACAACAGGGCAGGAGAATGTAAAAAAAGAAAGCAATCAGGAAGTACTGGGAAATGTATGTTTACCCTTCATAATGCACAAGAGCGCTTTCTTTTAAATTGTTAAAGTTAACCTTCTGCACAGAGGTCATGCGTATGGTCCTTGAAGGAATCTCACCTCCTCCACCTGCCTCCTCTGCTCACTGAAATCTCTGCAAGAAGCAGAGATTGGAGGCAGCAGGAAGATTGTCATCTTGGAAGAAGGTTCATAAAGATTTATGGGGCCAGGCGGTGGCATACCTGGTGTGGCACACCTGGTTAAGTGCACACCCTATAGTGCGCAAGGATCCAGGTGCAAGTCCTTGGTCCCCACCTACAGGGGGAAAGCTTCACAAGTGGTGAGGCAGGGCTGCAGGTGTCTCTCTGTCTCTCTCCTTCTCTGTCTTCCCCTTTCCTCTCAATTTCTCTCTGTCTCTATCCAATAATAAATAAATAATAACATATATATATATGTAAAAAAAATCTTATCATAGAAGCTGGACAGCAGTGCACCCAGTTGAGACCACACATTACCATGTGCAGAGTATAGTTAAATGTATATCTTTTCCTTGAGTTACCTGGGAAGAGTGTGTGTATATGTGTCGGCGGAAGTGGGTTTATGTTTGAGAGTAGGCCACCAGTTCAAGGGGAAAGAAGAGGAACTGAGAGTGATGCCACATAAACGGGTAAAATGAGTCTACGATCACTTCCTTTTCAGTAAAAGAGCTACTGATCTGACCTAAAATGAAATAACAAAAATTCCTGTTGCACCAAAGTAAAGAACTCTGGAGTCCTGGAGCATGATGGTGGAGAAGGACTTGGTGAGGAGTTAGAGTATTGCCCAGAAGACTGAGAAATGTTATACATGTACCAACTACTATATTAACTGTCAACTGTAAACCATTAATCCCTCCAATAAAAGAGAATTTTAAGCAAAATCTACCATGAGGCAACATGATAATAAGCAGCCTGCTCATGTAAAAAAAAATAATAATAAAAAAGGGAAGAAAAAAATAAAGAATACCTTGTTTGAAGCCAGATAATGCAACTGCACCTAAGAGGTGGTTAAGGAAGACTGGTACCCAAGTGGCTGTCTACAGCACCTTCAGTATCTGTGTGGCTCTCATATAACGTGTTATGGATCTCATCTCTTGGATTTATATTGGACTCTAAACTCAACAAATGGTGACCTTGCCACTGGAGAGGGAGATTTGAAACACAGGGAGATGGTTCCATACAGATGAGCAGAGACTGAACTGATGGTAATATTAGCTCACGAAAGCATAGAATCACAAGTGACTAGAAGAGACAAGAAAAAATTCTCTTCTAATCTAGAGACAGAGAGAGGGAAGGAAGGAGAGAGAATGTGTAGCTTTATTTCAAGACTTCAAGCCCCCAAAATGCTGAGAGTGTTGCAAATTCAGGAGAATGACAGCTGGTGAATTCAACAAGGATGAACTTCATTAAGGATAAGGAGCCACAGAAAGAGCTTGTGTTTTCAAAGAATTCTGGGTCCCAAACAAAGGGATGATCCAGCTTATATAGGAAATGCAGGCTGAGAGCGGTGTCATCACAGAAGCATAGGCTTCAAAGGTTAAGGGAGTGGGATCTGTACCCATTGTTCAGGGTCTGGTTGAGTCATTTACTGTTATATTTCCCTACATAGCTTTGTCCCGGAAAGTTTAGCTCAGGACTTAAGAAGCTTCAAGTCCTATCAGGGTAAGATACACCATGAGGCAGGGTACCTTTCTCAAGGTCTCCTGTTATCTGGGGCTACTCTCCTTCGTACAGTTTGGTTGGTTAATTCTTTTTTTTTAATTTTTATTTATTTTTTCCTTTTTTTATTGTTGTAGTTATTATTGTTGTTGCTATTGATGTTGTTGTTGGATAGGACAGATAAATGGAAAGAAGAGGGGAAGACAAAGAAGGGGAGAGAAAAAGAGACACCTGTAGACCTGCTTGACCGCCTGTGAAGTGAACCCCCCTGCAGGTGGGGAGCCCAGGGCTCAAACCGGGATCCTTACGCTGGTCCTTGCGCTTTCCGCCACTTACACTTACCCTGTTGCGCTACCGCCTGACTCCCTGGTTGATTAATTCTTTCTTTGCCTTTACATTCTCTTTTCCCATTTCAAGAGAATAATACATGTTGTTTTAAACCACCCTCATTTGAATAACCTATCCAACCTCAGAAAAAAATACATCTATACCGCTGAAAAAAATCTTATCATTGCTATTGTGACAAAATGTGATCTGAAATTTCTCAGATGTGCCAAGGAATGTCAGAAATCAAAATTTTTATGCCATGTACTTTTCTTTTTAAAAGGTGGCAAAAAGGCTGGGGAGATACCATAAAGGTTTTTATAAATGAAACTTTCATGCCTGAGGCTTCAAGGTACCAGTTTCAATCCCCAGCACCTAAGCAGTGCTTTGGTTGAAAAAAAAAAGAAAAGAAAGAGTACAAAACATGAAATTAATAATCAAAAAGCTAGCAAACAATTCATTTTTCTCTGTGGTTACAGGTGAACAATGAGGCAGAGTAGATAAAGAACCAGTCTCTGGAGACAAATACATCCCCCAGTTAGTGATTAAGACCTCTAGGTTTGGAAATTGGTTTTGGATTTGAACTGCAGTGAATTGTTCCAGATGAGTTATCCTTATACAGTTGAGTTGTGCCTGATGGGGCTGGTCAGTCGGTTCTGAATATTGTTCAAATCCTCCAAGCTTAGAGGAATTCTCTTTTTCTACTTAAGACAAGGACTCATGCCTGTGCCCACAGATGTGGAAGAAGGCCCTTTGGGGGATGGGGTGGGCTGCAAATAAGGTTTTGCACATAAAAGATATCTGTCTGTTTAAGACATCAGTCTAAGAGATGAAAACTATTTTCACCCTCCATTAATTTCTGGGCTTTTAAGATTTTAAACTTCAGTGTGTTGACTTATGAATTCAAGAAAAGAACAAAAATGATAGGAAGAGGCAATTGCAAGCCTTCCTCCCAACTGGAGGCCTGGCTCCCTAGCTGGTGTTGTGGGCATTGTTCCCATTAAGTTAATGAGAGTTTCAGTACAAATGGAGTTCTAGGATCTGGGTTAGCTGATCAGAGTCTGGCTAAATGTTAATATTTCATGTGCTGTCTCATAACCCTGAACAGACTCTCCAAAATGTTCTTAGTAACATAGCAGAATGATAACCCAGTCTGATTTAAAGATACATTGATTTTGTATGTGTGTTCTATAAGCAGAAAGTGAGCAAATGGGCAGAAATCTGTGTATTACTACTCCCTGCCAGTTCAATTAAGTGCTAACATGTACAGAGGAGCGAAATAATGTGTTCTCATTACAGAGGGATTGAGTCCAATCGACAGGCAGGGTCTTTTTAGTGGATCAACACCCACAAGGACCATTCTCAGAAATCTGTGGGCTCTTATTACAGTGGAAGTGAGTCACAGGCATTGGCTTTGCATTGCAATTCAGAGTTCTGCTTTTTACAGCATCACCAATTAAGCATTTATGCTCCATCAGGACAAGCCCTGAGCTGATTTTCTAAAACAAATACCTGCTGGTGACTTTTCTGTGTGGGCACATTAGCATTCAAACCCACATGATGTGCTTGAGACCATATAGTAAAGACTCTAGGGGCTTCAAATATCCCTAATAGAAAGAATATTGTGCGGGCCAGGTGGTGGTATATCTGGTTAAGTGCTCACATTACAGTGCACAAGGTCCCGGGTTCAAGTCTCTGGTCCCCACCCACAGGGGGGAAGCTTTGCAAGTCATAAAACAAGCTGTGGGTGTCTCTCTGTCTATCCCTCTCTGTCTCCCCTGCCCCTCTAAATTTCTCTCTGTCTCTATCCAATAATAAATAAATACTTAAAAATAATAAAATAAAGTAAGGAATATTGATAAGGGCCAGGTGGTGGCACACCTGTTAGTGTGCACATGTCACAATGGCCAAGGACCCTGGTTCAAGCTCCTGGTCCCCTCCTGCACAGAGAAAACTTCACGAGTGGTGAATCAGGGCTGAGGGAAATTGATAGGGGAGAGGGAGAGAGACAGAAAGACACCTGCAACCCTTCTTCATAGTTGGAAAACTTTCCCCCTGCAGGTGGGGCCCAGGGGCTCAAACCCAGGTCCTTGCACACTGAAATGTGTGTGCTTAACTAGGTTTGCCACCACCTGGCCTCCAATAACAGCTTTTTAAAAGATGGAATATTGACAAAAAGGAGATGAGATAGGTAAGATTACAGCAGGAAAACAAATACCCTCAAGCATAGAATACCTTCTATATCTATATAGAGCCTGCAAGGAAAGGAGTCAGCCATAAACACAACCACATTGACTTTGAAAACGTCCTATTTCCTGTCCCTGCCCCCAGAGACTCCGCACGCCCTAGTCCAAACCCCTATTCTGCCACCACTAGGAGAAATATAACAACTGAATCCTGTAAAAAAGTCAATTACAGAAGCCAGACCTCCCACTTTCTGCACCCCATAAAGATCTTTGGTCCGTACTCCCAGAGGGATAAATAATAGGGAAACTTACAATAGAGGGGATGAAATATGGAATTCCAGTGGTGGGAACTGTATGGAATTGTACCCCTCTCATCCCACAATCTTGAGGATCATTATTAAGTCACTAATGAAATAATAAAAAAGAGTACTTGCCTTTCTACAATTAAAAATGTATATATCATGATTCTAAGATAAAGATTTGGTGGCCTCATTTTTGAGTTTCTTATATACAGCTCACATCTGACCACAGAGATAAGGAAGGAATACTTAGAATTTAGTCAATGCACATATCACTTCTTATCTTCAGATATGAGTGATACAAGATAGCCAGATACCTACTTCTGAAGCAAAATTATGTTGCAGAATAATTAATGTGATTAGATGTTTTAAAATTGTTCTCTGAGGACAAGATCTTTGCCTGGAAGGGCAGTCTCCATCAACCACAACCTACCTAAGGAGGATGGGCACCATTGGCTAGAACTCTCTTTTGCAGCACTGCTACCTGGCTAATTCTCATTTTCAGCTCTAGAAAATAGTGTCCCTTTATTCGCTTTTTCTCATCACTGTGATGCAAGTTGATTCACTCAACAGACGTACTGGAATGATTGTGGACTTAGAGACTGGTGATATGATTTCTCCCTCTGTCATAAATCAGCAAGAAACCACTAACCTTCCAAGGGCAGTTGACATCTCTCATCTGTAAAAGAAGCTAATGGATGAAGTTAGATTTGCTAAAACAGAGGACAAGAGCTTTGCCTGGAAGGGCAGGTGATATCTAGTGACAACAGTCTGAACAATAAACAACACAATGAGCATTTATTCCCAATGGCATTTTCCTCTGTTCTTCTTGGGACTTGGAGGGATAGTCTTTTTGGTGATAGCATCTTTTTTACCATTCGTTTGAGGAATTCATCATTTACAGAACAATTGTTGACATATGGGTACAACTTTTCATCTCCCAGTAGAAGGTCTCTACCAAACACTTTATCTGACTGGGCTGGTAGCATAATGGTTATATACACAGCTTTCATGCCTGAAGCTTTGAAGTCTCAAGTTCAATCCACAACACCACAACTGAGCAGTATTCCAAATTAAATCTATCTGTCTATCTACCTACCTATCTCATCCTTCTCCTTCTCCTTCTCCTCCTTCTCCTTCTCCTTCTCCTCCTCCTTCTTCTTCTCCTTCTTCTTTCTCTTTTTCTTCTTCCTTCTTCTTCTTCTCCCTTTCTCCCTCCCTTCCTCCCATTATATAATCTCTTGTGTAATTAATGGAGAGCCAACCCATGCTCAATACTTTGGCAGTATAACACCATAGATACAATTTATATACATGTGTTCATCTTTATTCACTTAATTTAATATTTTTGTTTATTTTGGATAGCAATTGGGAGAAATTGAATGGGAAAAGGAAGACAGAGTCCTGCAACACTGTTTCACTGCTTGTTCTAACTTTTAGGGCAGGTAAATAAGTATACACACAAACCAAACGTAGATGCAGAGATTTCTCTCAGGTAGGCATTGTCCTGTTACTCAGTCTGCACACAAAGAAGAAAATGAAGGTTGTGACATTGTTAGATGAGAAAGACAAGGAAAATTTAGATGTCGAGCTTACTCAAATGAAAACTGTTCATTTTCTTTGTACCTTCTCCTTTTTTCTACTTGGAATATTAAGTATAGGCTGGTTTGCAGGAACCATGTTGTGATATTTTTCTAACTGTGAGAACAAAGGTCTGGATTAAGCATGGCAAAATAGAAAGACAGGATGTAGTATGGATATTGATGGCCATAATATTTCCCTGCATTGGACCTACCACATGTCTCTAGACATCACCGTATATACTAAATTTATATAAATTTATTTTAATAAGAGCGAGACAGAAAGAGACCAGGTTACTGTTCAGCACTGTCTTATGGTGGTACTGAGAACTGAACTTAGGATTTCAAAACCTCGGGCATGAAAGTCTTTTGCATAACCTGTTAGGTTTGTGTGGCAGTAAAGTGTTAAGAGTTATGAGGAGTAAAATAAGTCAAGTGGAGCTGGGAAAGCAGATAAAGAAAAGCTTTAATCAGGGGAGAAGAGTTAGGAGTGGCAGACTCTCTGTGGCTGGGTAGGGAGCCTAGAGTGGAGAGCCACCCCAGGATAAGCTGGGGGGCATTTTTATATTGTCTAGGATTTGAGTTTGGTCTGGAGGTCCCTGGAAGTTGATACTGCCTCAAAGTTTTAGGGCCCAATTTTGGTTGGAAATGTCAGCTTGTTAGCCTAGAGGTCGGGATTGCTTCAATTCTGGTTGAAGATGTCTGGATTGAGGGGGAGAGGGGTGAGTTTCCTGTTTTCAGCAAGATAATCTCCTCCCATGAGATTACTCTGCATATTTCCTTCATAACCATTATGCAATATCTCCAGTCCATGTTTTTTTATTTGATATGATTTTAATATAATTGTTTCAAATTATTTTATTGAAGTGTTAATGGTTTGCAGTGCATGCAGTACAGTTAGTTGTTCTCATATGGGTACAGTTTCTCATCTCCCCAGGGTAGATGTCTGAAAAACACTTTCTCCAACTGAGACTCTTTTTTTTTGCCTCCAGGGTTATCACTGGGGCTCAGTGCCTGCACTACAAATCCACTGCTCCTGTGGCCATTTTTTAAATAGAATAGAGAGAAATTGAGAGAGGAGAGAGAGAGAGAGAGAGAGAGAGAGAGAGAGAGAGAGAGAGAAAAAGCTAGACAACTGCAGACCTGTTTCACAGCTTGTGAAGGGAACCTCCCCCCCACACAAGTGGAGAAGGGGTGGGGTGGGGCTTGAACTGGGATACTTTTGAGGGTCGCTTAACCAGGGGTGTCACCAACCGGCCCTCACCTTAGGTTCTTTTCCACTGTCATGCACCTAGAAACAATGCTCTCTCCAACGTTTCCCCATCAATTTCCCAGAGTCCTTTGCTTTGGCGAATGCACCATACTCAATTCTATGTTGCCCCAACTGAACAGAATTCACCTTCATTGGTACATGATCTATGTCCCAAATCATCCCTGATTTTACAAATGGTCTTTAGGGGGAGTCGGGCTGTAGCGCAGCGGGTTAAGTGCAGGGGGCACAAAGCACAAGGACCGGCATAAGGATCCCGGTTCCAACCCCAGCTCCCCACCTGCAGGGGAGTCGCTTCACAAGCGGTGAAGCAGGTCTGCAGGTGTCTATCTTTCTCTCCTCCTCTCTGTCTTCCCCTCCTCTCTCCATTTCTCTCTGTCCTATCCAACAATGACGACAACAACAATAATAACTACAACAATAAAACAAGGGCAACAAAAGGGAATAAATAAATAAAATATTAAAAAAAAACAAAAAACAAATGGTCTTTAGGTCATTATTCTATTCATACTCATTCAACCTCTAAATTATTCCTGTTTTGATAACAGTGATAAAGATTTATTTTTCCCCCCTTTGCTCCACATTTCAGTGGGGGACATTCCTCAATCTTAGGAAGTCTTTGATAGTTCCCCTTGATAAATCCAGTTTCTAGCCCAAAGGGACATGTAGAAATGCTCTTTATAGAAAGGACCGCCCCAGTTTGACTCTCACCTGAACCTAATCATCTTCTCTTAGAAACTTCCTCCACCTGCTGCTGAATGTGAAAGAAGGTATGATAGGACATGTATGTCTAAGCAGCTCACAGTGAGCGATACTTGCTTGGCATAGTAAGGTGACCTTACTCAAACTAAACTGTACTCATTTTAACAATGAAAGGAAGTAGTTGTTGAAACTAGATTTCTGTGAATGGTATACTGTGGTTCAAATCACGGTCTAGAGGAAGCTGAAGAAATCATAGAAATTCAAAAGGTTACTCCTAACTGGACACTTGAAAATTTATTTATTTATTATTGGATAGAGACAGAGAGAAATTGAGAGGGGATAGGGAGATAGAGAGGAAAAAACACAAAGAGACACTTGCAACACTGCTTCACCACTCGTAAAGCTTTTCCCCTGCAGGTGGGGGCCAGGTGCTTGAACCCAGGACCTTGGGCATTGTAATCTGTGTGATTAACCAGGTGTGCCACAGCCTCATCTCTCAAACATGTTTTTAATCCTTAACATTTTTGAGGTGGTGGAGGTTAGTGGTGGATGTAAAAGTAGGCATATGTTTACAGCAAAGGCTGGGTAAGTGTCTTCACTAATACTTTTGAAATAGCATGTCAATTCCTTTATTGTTTTTATTGATTTAATAAATATTTTAAGGAGAGAAAAATTCATGAAAATCCCTTAAAAAGCTTTTTGCATAATCAAATTCATCTATTAAAACAAGTCTCGGCAACACTGAAAACAGTTGTTTTCAGAATATTAACATGCCGAGAATGTATAAGATAAGCCTCTTAATTCTCTTCAGATACTATTACCTCAACTGTGAGATGATTCATGGAGACACAGGTCAATTTTGAAAATGAGAGATAAATGTTAATCAAGGTTTCCCTTCAAAAGGAAAATGCACAAACCTCTATTAGTTTATCCTTAGAGCAATAAAAATTAAGTTAATGATCCCATTAGTCTCTCCATTAAGAGTAGAATTCACGGGGATGGGCAGGGGTACACATGCTACCTTCACAAAGAATTTTAGTCCATACTCCAAGAGGGGGAGAAATGTTAGGGGCAGATGACTGGAGGGCTCTGGATTATAATTCCATCAGGAACTGGAGAAAGAAGAAGAAAAATAGGAAGGACATTTTCCCAGTCATAAATATGTAGCCAAGATAATAAAAGTCAGCTTTTGCTCTCTGACTCAGCTACCCACAACCCATGTATGTACACAAGTCTCTTAAATTATGTTTTCCTCTCTATAAAAAGTAAACACAGTCTTTCAATTTTGGATCATTCTAACTATAGGAGACAGAAAATTATCTGTATCATAAGGATGTTTTATCCCTAATCTAGCAGGAAAGACTAGAGTAATAATGGCTTCTGAGTTGTTTTAGGGGCTCAAGATTGTCCTCAAGAGTCAGGTTCTCTCCATCTCTCTCCTTTCTCTTCTCTCCTCTCCTCTCCTCTCCTCTCCTCTCCTCTCCTCTTCTCTCCACTGCCATGATGCCTTTTCCCTCTAACTAGATGGAATTGCTATCATAGTTGTGTTTTCATCTGAACACAATATTCCCATTCTCAAATTTGACCATAACGATGAAAGCCTGGTTTCCTGCACTTTCCTGTCATTTCCAAAATCAGAATCCTGTCCCCAAGAGAACATTGTGAATAGATGACAAGCATTATATTTGATAGTAGACACAGGGTCAAAAATGATAAGTGAATTCACAAAGAGAGTTTTGTGCATGTTGGTCAGGAGCATCCCATCTCCATCTCCTGACTCCCAACTTCTGGCAAAAAAAAAAAAAAAAAAAAAAAACTCCAACTCTATGTTTCTCTGAGGTTCATTTAAACATGCCATATAAGTAGAATTCTATCCTGGGACGACTGACTGTGTCTCTCAGCATAATGACTTCAAGTCCTATCCCTCATCCATATTGTCACATACTGTATGATTCCTTAATTTTTTTCCCTTTCTTTTAGGCAGAAATATTCCCTCTAAATATCTTCCTATCTACATATTATATGTGATGGTGAGAGCAGCAGTATGATGTAAAGTGAGAGGAACACTGTGTTCACTGACCCTAGAAGAGGGTTTCATGAAGTCTGAAAATACTGCCGATCTTGTTTTGTTTCCTTATATTTAATGTAGGCCAAAAGTAACAACTATGGACACAGTGGTAGCACTCCTGTATCATAAGGATGTTTTATCCCTAATCTAGCAGGAAAGACTAGAGTAATAATGGCTTCTGGTAGCACTCCTGGTAGAACACACACATTGCCATGCACAAGGAGTTGGATTCATGCCCCCAGTCCTCACCTGTGGGGAGAAGTTTCATGAGTGGTGCAGCTATACTGCAAGTGTCTCTCCTCTCTATCTCTCTCCCTCCTTAATTTCATCTCACTTTCTAAAGAAAAATAAAGATAAACAAAACAAAAGAGTGTGTTTCTCTCAATATCAGATATTTTCATAACAGTGATATGGCATTCTCCTCAAACTGCAGATATATGTTTAAGTGAAACTTAAAAATAAAACAAAATGAAAAGAAGGTGTGGGTAAATCCAACAGCTGGAAGTCCCAGTTAACCAAAGACCAAAAGACTTCATGGACTCAGATCCTCCAAAAGCAAAGAACCAACTAAACTTCACAGTATCATAGAGACAAGGGCTATTGGGGCCAGGCTGTGGTGCTCTTGGTTAACACAAAGATCCAGTTTGAGTTCCCACAGGGACTCCCTGCAGGGAGGATGCTTCAGGAGCAGTGAAGCAATTCTGCAGGTGTCTATCTTTCTATCCCTGTCTCTATCTCCCCTTCCCTCTCAATTTCTCTCTGTCCTGTTCAATAAAAGTAAATTAGAAAGAAAAAAAATGCCTGCCAGGAGCCATGAATTCATAGTGCTGGCACCAAGCCCCAGCAAACTCTGGTGGCAGTAAAAAAGATAGATAGAGAGAGAAGAGAGAGGAGAAAAGGACTATTGAAAGATATTTTCCAAGTACTTACACCAGTATAGATTTTAGTTGAAACTTAACTGGATGTCTGTAGTCTCATCATAAAATTAATATAAGTTTAAATCATTTGTAGAGGAGGGACAAAGAGGTCTCCTGAACAGTAAGCAAGTCTATTTGAATAGTAGCAGGGTCACATCCTTATAATGCTGAGAAGATGAATACTTAGTATAGAATATTTGTTCCAATGATAATTGCTGACAAATATGTTTGATCCTTTAGGTAGAACCCATACTTGAAATAAATAAATAAATAAATAAATAAATAAATAAATAAAAGATTTAACTTCCCCCCCCCCCGTAACTGTTGATTAACAGTCTCTGGCCTACTCCAGAGACTGTCCTTTCAGAACTGACCCGACCTTATACGTGCTAGTTGTGGAAGAATTTGACTCTGACTATTTTCAAACAAGTGTTGTCAAATTTCAAATGAATTTTGAAAACTGTAACCCCTTCAGATGGTTTGCAAAGAAAGCCCTTGCAACTCTAACATGCTTAGTCCAAAAAGCAATGCAAATCTTTCATGTACTACCATGGCCTGATTCTCTTTATCCAGAAAAGCCAACACACTCTTACATTCACTTCACAAGTTAAACCTTAATGAAATGAGTTCAAAAGGGAAACCACTATGGTGAACCTTTTGTCCAAAGTATGGTGCTGGAAATGAGAAATCTGGAAAGAGTCTACAGATGGAAATTACTGCAAATGAGTTTTTAACCAGAGGGAAATTGAATTATCAACCCTTGGTCTCTCTGCTCCATTCTCCTGAATGTAGCCTACATTTTAAGGTGTTCCAGAAAAGCCATCTGCTTCTTGGAGGGTTTTCACCCATTTAAATGATCTTTTCAGAATGGGCACTGCCTTCCACCAGGGAGCTTCTCAGGGGGGGTTTTCCTTCCACCCACCAAGCCCTCAGAATGGATATTCAAGAATGTGCATCTGGCCTAGTGACTACAATGCTCAAAAGAAACCTCCCATCGAGGTTTTTTTGGGGGGAGGCCATATTCTTTCACCCAAGTCATTTTTCTGATGATGAGAGTTGTGTTATTTCCCCAGTAAAACCCAGAAAGTTGAAGAAGCTGTTATATGAGAACTCTGCACTTTCTCTCCCCAGATTGCTTCTGTTTTCAGAGCTCTGAGACCCCAGCAGTCTCCTACCCCTGAGAAACAATGATATTTTTCGAAGACAGTGATTGATCATATATAAAGAGAGTCTTTAACCCTGTGTGATGAGCAGGTGGTTCATTGTGTTGTTATCAAAGATTCAATACACTGGGTGAAGCCCAGGCACAAAACTCATTTGAATGAAATGCACTTTGAAAATTGTATGTGGAGGGAAAAAAAAAAGTCATCAGCAATTCAACTCAACAACTGTCCAAGCCTGTGCTCAGCCATAGTCATATTTTAAAACTAAAATTAAAAGAATGCTTTGTATGAATAAAACAAATAAATAATACTAGAATGTAGATGGACAAGGGCAGTTGGTAAGGCTCATCTCTTATTAATCACTACAGTCTTCATAACAAATTTGTTTTATGTGCTCAAGCCAACATAACTCAACTATTTCACATAATCATGGGAGCAATCGGACTATGACAATGGAAGGCTGATTTGCAAAGTCATTATTTTGCAGGGGTTCTGATGAGCTAAGTTCTCCTGGTTGTTTTCCTAAGTTTTAATCACAAACTATCTTGGAGAGCCATTTTCATAGATGAATGAGTGACTAGAATGGGCTGAATATCATAGTTCCCACCTAAAAAAAAATCCCAATCAATACAGTTTTTACTTGGAGATTCTCTGAATAAGAAGAATAAGGCACCACATCATTAGGAGTATCCAGCTTCCCATCAGCACTTTGACTTGAGTCAAATCTAGTATAAAGTTTAGTCCTGAACACTAGAAGACTATAACTGAAAGTTTTATGGATTAAGACTTTGATCATTATTAATCTTCACGATGAATGTTATTCCACAAACACACAAACCAACTCATAATAATAATAACAATAAGCAACCAACTCAAAGTTGACAGAAAAAAGGGAGACCACAGAAAAGTCACTCTGCTTCCACTGAAAGCAGATGAACCAGGACTCAACAACTGAATGCTTACCAGACGGGAAAACCCTGTTCCTCTATTATACACCACTATTTCCACTTTCATAGATAGGGAGTAATATCTTCTACACCTCATAAATAATTTTGATCCATACCCCAAGATGGAATAAGAACAGAAAATCTTCCAATGGAGGGGGTGAGATATGGAACTCTGATGTTGGAAATCATGTGGAATTGTACCCTTCTCATCCCATCATTTTTTAAAAAAGATTTTATTTATTTATTCATGAAGAATGATAGGCAGGGAGAGCAAGAAAGAAGAAGACATCACTCTGTTACATGTGCTGCTAGAATTGAATTCAGGACTTCACACTTGAGAGTCCAGTGCTTTATCCACTACGCTACCTTCTGGACCACTCCCACAAATCTTGTCAACCATTATTAAATCACTGATAAAAAGGGGGTACAGGGGGTAGGTTTGGGGCTGGGAGATGGCTCATCCAGTTGAATGGACGTGTTACATTGTATAAGAGACTGGATTCAAGCCCCCATACCACACCTGCAGAGGAAAAAGCTTCATGAGTGTTGAAGCAGTGCTGTAGGTGTCTATCTCTCCCTCCCTCTCTAGATTCCTATGTATATCTATCAAATATATAAATAAGCTATTTTTGAAAAACAGGAAAGGTTTATATAAAGACACTGACACTCCTCTCCCATCCCCATTCTTTTTCTTTCCTTTTTTGACATTCCTTTCTTGGGAATTTGGGAATTGAGCCAGAGATATTTTTTTTTTCTGTAAAACAATATTATCAGCCATTTTGCTTTGTAATTATATTCAAGTTATTTAACATTAATCTCTACCATAGTGACATAAGTATGAGAAAGAATTCTGTTTTCATACAGATTTAGTCATTGTATGACAATGACAATGTGATAACTCAATATTGCCACCCAGAGGCCAGTCAGCATCTTTCTCTCTCTTTTTTAAAATTTATTATTGATTTAATAATGATTGACAAGATTGTGGTATAAGAGGGATACAATTCCATACAATTCCCATCACTAAGAGTTCCAAATCTCCTCTCTCCTCCACTGGAAGTTTGCCTATTCTTTATCCCTCTGGGAGTATGGACCAAAGATCTTTATGGGGTGCAGAAAGTAAAAGGTCGTGCTTCTATCATTGATTCTCCACCGGACATAAATATTATCTGCCAGTGATTTTTGTCCTCATGGTCACATCATGGCTGTTCTACCACCAAATAACACACATATATTATAAGAAAGAACAAAAGAGACCATCAAAATTCTATTCAAAATTCTTTTTTATTTGAAGGAGAGATAATATTCATTCTAAATATTTCCATTTTCTTGTCATCACTTCAAATTGGACCACTATAGTACATATGAACCTCAGGATTATTTTTTGTTTGTTTTTTTCTAGAAGATAAAGGAGAAAATGGTAAAGAATCAGGATGCCCAGCCCAAATTTCTACTGTAGTACTGTGACAGCTCCAACTGGGCCCCAAACAAATCTGAGAACCAGGTGGAGAGCAAAGAATATTTAATGCGGAGATCAGTGGGTTCCTGAGTCTGAAAGAGGCTCAGTGAGCGCAGGCTACTCATTGGCTCTGAGAAGGGGGCGTGGCATTCAGGATGCATAGTGCAAGCTGATTGGACAGAAATGAAAGCAGCGGGAAATTTAAACTCAGGCATAGGTAGGACCAGTCAAGGTCATGGGAAAGTGAAAGTGGAAGCCCTCCACAAACAGGGCGGTTCCCCTCAGCCTATTGGAATACAGAAGTGGAGGCCATGCCACAAACCATGGAGTTCCCCATCCCCTTTCATTTCCGGTCAGGTGGTGTTCCCATTTCCCTGTCAACCCAAAGTGGCTTTAAGAAATGTTCTAGCTTCCCAAGTGAGTCATTGCAGATTCTTAATTTTTACTCAGATTGAATTTGATTTTAAGTTTAGAAACAAGTATGCCTACTGATTTTAATTAGTCATGTTTGTTTAGTTGGCAATAGTAATAATAAAATCATATGAGATTATATGTCATTTTCATACATGTATTGGAATTTTGGATGATCTGTATCCTATATCCTACTGGAAGCAGGTTTGCTAGTCATGGTTTTGAGAGATGTTCTCTATGAAAAAAAGCCTTTATTTTTTTTAGACTTTTAGCAAAATCCCCTAGTTCTTCAATGCTGGAATTACTATTATGAAGAACAGAGGCTATTCCAGAGAGCAAATACATGCATCCTTATTAGAAAATGGCATCAAAACAGTGTGTCTAATTAATTATGTTTGACATTCACTTTTCCTGTTGAACCCTTGGTTTCTTCCAGTTGAAGAATGAACGAAAATCAGGTAGAATTCCTGAACAGTCATCTTAATTTCCAGCTCTTTTTCCCACTCTGAATGATAATCTATTTATTATTTTTTCCCCTGCAGCTCAGGGTGACTTGTTCACTCAGAGAGAGAGGTGTTGAGTAGGCCAACACATCACACACTGGAACTTCCTCTGGTGCTGTAGCACCACCCCTGTGGTGCCAGGTCTCCAAACCTGGACCTCATGCACGGTAAGGCATATGCCCTACCTGGTGAGCTATCTCTCTGACCCTATAAAGTTATTTTTTAGTGCTGTTAAAATCTGGTGGGCTTGGTGCACTTAGTGTATTGCTTGAGAGTAATGGACTCTGGGTTGCGGGAGGGACTTTTAAGTCCTAGTGCATGATGGTGGAGGAGCACCTAGACTGGGGGGTGAGAGTGCTTTTTAGAAAACTGAGAAAGTTTACATATATATTGCTAACTGTATTTACTGTAAATCATTAATCTCCCCCAAATATGTTCGATAAGACATACCTTCGGTTTAATTAGAGGTCTGGCCAAGAGTCTCATGAGATGCTGTGTTGTGGGGGGTGAAAAGTGATGAATTTCATTGAGTATACCTGCTACCATGTGCAAGGACCTAGGTTCAAGCCCCTGCTCTCCGTCTGCAGGGGGAAAGCTTCATGAGTGGTGAAATAAGTCAGCATGTGTCCCTTTTTTACTTTTCCTCTCTACCCTGTCTCCCTTTTCAATTTCTCTCTGCCCTATCTAATAAAAAAAGAAGAGGCACGGTTCGAGCCCCTGGCTCCTCACCTGCAGGGGGGTTGCTTCACAAGTGGGTGAAACAGATCTGCAGGTGTCTTTCTCTCTCTCTCTCTGTCTTCCCCTCCTCTCTCTATTTCTCTCTGTCCTATCCAACAGTGACAGCAATAATACCAATAATAATGATAACAACAAGGATAAACAACAAGGGCAACAAAAGGGAAACCATAGCCTCCAGGAGCAGTGGATTCATAGTGTAGGCACTTAGCCCCAACAATAACCCTGGAGGAAGAAAAATAATAAAATAAAGGAAGAGGCAAAGGGGAAAAAGGAAAAAAAAAAAAAAGGCCACTGGGAACAGTGGATTCATAGTGCTAGTACCAAGCCTCAGCAATAACCCTGGTGTCAATAACATAACATAACATAACATAACATAACATAACATAACATAACATAACATAACATAACATAACATAACATAACATAACATAACATAACACTGTGTTCAATGTTGACCAACTCTGGGGCTGGTGCTGCCTGCAGACACTGCCCAGCCTCATGGAAGATCAATACAGGAATGTCCTGGACTTCAGGCATTCCTGAGAGAGGCAAGAGCATACAGTTAGGGCGAGGAAACAGATAACAGCCTCCAGTAAGGTCCAGGATAACAAAGCCACTAAGATGGCTTTGGTGCTGAAACTCTCTTTGGGTTTTCTGTCACCTTGACATGTTGCAGCAAATAGATTTGTTCCTTCACACTCATAAAAAAGAAAACACAATGGACATAATAAAATCTGTCTAGATTTCTCCCCATTTTAATTAATTTAAACTGCGAGAGGAGCGCTTTTGTTCACAAAAATGGGGAATAAAACTGTATATTTTGAAGAAAGCACACTGTCCTAAAGCAATTATACAAAGGTATAATGATGCACATAATACATCGATCCCAGTCTGAACCCCCAGTTCCCCACGTGCGGAGGGGGTGTGTGTCGCTTCACAAGTGAAACAGGTCTGCAGTTGTCTATCTTTCTTTCTCTACCTTCCCCTCCCCTCTCAAGTTCTCTCTGTCCTATCCAAAAAAACAAAATTGAAAAAAATGGTCACAGGAGTAGTGGGTTCATACTATGTGTGTTTAACTTGGTGTGCCACCACCGGGCCCCAGGAGGAGTGGATTTGCAGTGTGGGCACTGAGCTCCAGTGTATATATGTGCATATGTATATATGTATATAGTTTGTGTGTGTGTGTGTGTGTGTGTGTGTGTGTGTGTGTGTGTATTTTTCTTCACAATGAGCCAGTTCATGCTAGAAGGCAACCTGTTGGATCAACATCACTTCCTTGAACTGAATGACCAAAGAACAGAACCACAAATCAAATCTACATTCCTCACTGTACAGATAGCGTGACCGAGGCTCAGCCATTCACAGCTTGTCAAAGAGACAAATCTCATTGATCTATCATCCATCTATATATATATATATATATATATATATATATATATATATTCCCACCTTCTCCACATAGATATGTACATCACTGATATTCGTTGATATAATCTGCACATAAAATCTGTATCAATTATGCACAAGCACATATATATGTAACTGTGTCCTATTTCTCTCTCAAATATACTTATTATTAAATCAACAAAAAACTACTGATCAAAACTTCCAATTACAATTAAAAACCAAATAAAGTAGCTGAGTCAGAAATGGTGTCCTTTTAGCTTTTTAAATGGTGAGAACAGGTTACTTCCTTTATAAATCAAGCCGGCACAAGCCCTGGCCACAATCCTGTTTCCATCTAGACCCCGCTGTCATAGATGCCCTGAGATGTTGGTCTCCTCTGTTTTGGGGACCAAGGGGAACAGCATAGTTTGCCTTTTCTTTTCTCCCTCCCTACGCAGGTGACTCCACCAGCATAGAAGACCAATGGGACCCTGGCCATCGATCTCTCACCTGGGACTAAGAAAAAGGCAGAGTCTGTCCTTGAGGGCAGCAGCTGAGGAAACAGAAAAGGATGAACTGCGGGGAACCCTCGAGGAGAAATTCTCAGTGCACATAGAAACCTTACTTATTACAGCTCGAAACCAAGCGTAACATTCAATAGTACCATTGCAGCAGAGAAAAGACCATCCAGTGGAATTACTTCTCCTCAGTTTTTCTTCCCCTCTGCTTGCTCATGCATTGCGTTGGTGATCCACCAGAGGAGAGACAATGAATTAAGAGCCTTGGTTTACCATTAGCTAGTAGGATAGTCTTTTCTCAGTCCAATAGGTAGCAGGGATGAAAAGCATCCCATCTGTCTGGGAAACTTCCACTTTTACTCAATGCCACAAGGAAAAGAAAAGGGAAATAGCAGGGATATGGCTCTCCAGGGTCTTACAACTCAGGGAAGAGACTATCTATCCTAGCAACTAAAAAAAAAAAAAAAAAAAAAAAAACACCAAAATAAAATCACTGGTGTTTACTGAATGCTACCTCTATTCCAATTCCTTTATGTTAACACATTAAGGCAGGAGGGGAAAAATGCCATTTTCACACTCATTTTCTAGATGCATAAGGCCAAGGGCCAAAGAGGTTGAATGGCACATCTGAGGTCACACCAGTAATTTACAGGGATAATATCTGAACCCAGTCATGGACTCCCTCAGGTCCTGGGATTTCCAGCCTAACTGGTGATGGATTCCTTAGTTATATCTGACAGCAAGAAGGTCCTATAGCAGAGCTCATAGTAAAACTGGTTTGAATTTACAGGAAATAGAGGGATTTATTTTGGAAGAACATGAGCTTATGTTTTTAAGATGTTTTAATCTTTTTTGTTTTGATAGAGTGTGAGACAGAGAGGAAGAAGAGAGACAGAGAAGAGAGACACCCGCAGCACTGCTCCACCACTCATGAAGCTTCCACCTAGAGCTGGTATTGGGGAGCTTGAACCTAGGTCCTCAGGGAAGGTAACACATACATTCTACCAGTTACACCATCGCCTGGCTGCTGAAACTGAATTTCTTATAAACAAGGAGGAGAAGGGTTGAATTCTCCTAGAATGTAGATACGGATATTCCAGGTAGAAGGAATGAGCACCAAGGAGGTGAGGCTATCTGGGGGTGTTAATGGTGCTCAGGCCATGAAGAAGGGGCAGTCGGGGGTGCAGTCAGTTAAGTACACATATCAACATGCATACAGATCTGGGTCTGAGCTCCTACTTCTCATTTGCAGGGCAGACGCTTCCCAAATGTCTCTCCCTTTACCTCCCCTCCACTCTCAATTTTTCTCTGTCCTGTCAAATAAGTAAATAAATAAAATATTAAAAAATATAACTGCCAGGAGCAGTAGATTCTAAGTGCTGGCACCAAGCCCCAGTGATAACCCTGGAGGCAAAAAATTAAAAAGGAAGAGGACAGTGGTGTGTCCCCAGAGCCTCTGTGAACCACAGATATCACAGAATCTGTTGTGAATGTGGACAGCCAGGGAAGTAACAAGTGAGGCAGATAGGTCACAAGTAGAAAATCATTTTCCTGAGTAGAAAAAAATCTTCTGCAAGTGCTGGGTTACATTCTTAAAACAATATAAATGCATGTTAAGAAGTAGTCTGTTCTATATTCTAAATGTCTTTATCATGCACATACCCTAACATTAAGATGTTGAAACTAATCCCCAAGATGATGGTGTTAGGATGTGAGGCCTTTGGGGTACACAGATTGTGAGGGAAGATTAATACCCTTAAAGGAGAGACCCCAGACTTCCCCCCTCACCCTTGCTCCCCGCTAGGCATAAGGGCATAGAGAGAAAAGAAAATCCCTCCAAAAATAATATATATATATGTATATTAATAGACATAGGTAGTTATAGAATCAGTTTGTGTCTGTGACCTTGCAGTTCCCAATGGAGGGGATAGGAACACAGAACTCTAGTGGTGGGAACCATATGGAATTATATTCCTCTCGTCTTCTAATTCTGTAAATCAATATCCAATCACTAATAAAGATAAATTTAAAATGAGAGAAAGCCCTCCCTTTATAATCTATTAGTTATAGATTATAACTCACCAGACAGTTAATCTCTTGGTACCTTGCTGCTAGACTTTGGACTCCAGCAATGACAAATGAATGCTGTTTGGAAACCCTACTAGGCTAGGCTCAGGTGAGCTCACTTGGTAGAGGACCTGAGTTTGAGTCCCCAGACCCCCACATAGAAGAACCAACAGGGAAGAAGATTCCCAAACCATGAGGCAGTGCTATGGTGTCTCTCCTTGTCTCTCTGTCTCTCCATCATTATCTGTCTCTCGTTATCACTCTCTATCAGAAAAAAAAGAGAGAGAAAGAGACTGCAGGGAGTGGTAGAGTCGCACAGATATGGAGCCCTGGCTAAAGTTCTGGCCACAAAAATAAAAATAAAATAAAACTTTAAAAATATAAGGAAGGAGGGGCCAGGTGGCGGTACACCTGGTTGAGAGCACATTGCAATGTGCAAGGATCCAAGTTTGAGCCCCTGGTCCCCACCTGCTGAGGGAAAGCTTTGCAAATGGCGAAGTAGGGCTGAGGGCGTCTCTCTGTCTCTCTTGCTCTCTATCTCCCCCACCCCTCTCAATGTATGACTGTGCATATCCAATAAATAGAGATTAAAAATAATATATATGTAAGTAGGACTGGTGAAATAGCTCATTTGGATAGTGTGTTGCTTGTTGCTTTACCATGTGTGTCTCCCAGGTTCAAGCCTGACACACACTCCCTCCCACTGCATTGAAGTAGGTTTCTTTGCCATGGTTCTTCTCTCTCTCTCTCTCTCTCTCTCTCTCTTTCTCTCTTTCCCTCCCTCCCTCTCTCTGTCTCTCCCTCTCTCCCTACCCTTCCCCATCTCCCTCTCCCTCAATCTCTATCTCTACCTACCTGCCTCTCTTTCTCTCTCTGTATCCATATAAAAATAAATAAATAAAATACTATTCTATGCTAGTTTGCTATAACAATCAAATTCATCTAAGACATATTCCTGACATTTGATTCAACATGGCAGAGAAAAACTAATTTCCCTCATACCAACCTTCCCTCTCCCTCCCAGAAGCAGCTTGGCTAGCAGTGTCATATACAGCCTTACCGAACTGTTTTCTGAGATTTCGTTTCACATTAAGCCAAAGTTAGGAATGTTTTTGTGCACAGTTACCTACAACATGAGTATTCAACTGTGTGTATTGGAGCTACAGAGTATTTCCTAAATGTTTTAGGGGCATCAATGGATTCTTCTTCTAATTTTTTAAAATTATCTTTATTTATTTATTGGACAGAGACAGCCAGAAATCAAGGGGTAAGGGAAGGGAGTAATAGAAAGGGAAAGAGACAGAGAGACACCTACAACACTTCTTTATCACTTGCAAAGCCTTCCTCTTGCAGGTGGGGACCAAGGCCTTGAACTCAGGTTCTTGCACATTTTAATATGTGCTCTCAACCAGGTGCACCATCAACCACCTGGACCTTGGATTCTTCTTTTTTAATTTTAAAATAGCTTATTTATTTATTGGTTAGAACCAGAAAGAAATTCATGGAGAAGGGAGGAGATAAAAAGGGAGAGAGAGAGGAAGAGGGAGAAGGAGAGGGAGAGGGAGAGGGAGAGGGAGAGGGAGAGGGAGAGGGAGAGGGAGAGGGAGAGGGAGAGGGAGAGGGAGAGGGAGAGGGAGAGGGAGAGGGAGAGGGAGAGGGAGAGGGAGAGGGAGAGGCAGCACCAGCTTCACCTACTTGAAAAGCTTTCCCCATTCTGCAGGTGGGGACCATGGGCTTGAACCTGGGTTCTTGCACATGGTAACATGCATACTTAACTAGATGTGCCACTGTCCACTCCCCTGGATTCTTCTTTAAAACAAAATCCCCTATCCACTATAGATATAGTAGCTTACCAACTTTCTCCTGTCACTGTGAATCCTCAATACTTAGGCTGTTTCTACATTTTCCCTACAACAATACATGCTGCAACAGGTATTTGTGGGCACACATGCACATAGATGTTTCAGAAAGGGTCATAGGATGCTTGGACTTGAAAGACCAGTGGGGGTTTGATTCCGACATATGATTGCCTTCTATAGTTATATCAATTAAATGTCACCAATAGGTGAGAATCAGTGTCTCCCAGCTGACCCAGATGTGATACAATATTACCTGACAAACATTTCATTTGCTCTCTCTCTCTCTCTCTTTCTCTCTCTCTCTCACTCTCTCTCTCTCTCCCTGCATGGCTTGGTGCCTGCACTAGGATTCCACTGCTCCTGGAGGCCATTTTTTCCATTTTGTTGCACTTGTTATTACTGCTGTTGTTATCACTGTTGTTGCTGTTGGATAGGACAGAGAACAATAGAGAAGAGACACCTGCAGACCTGCTTCACCGCTTGTGAAGCGACGCCCCTGCAGGTGGGGAGCCGGGCCCTCGAACCAGGATCCTTGCGTTTCATATTGTGTGTGCCTAGCTCACTGCACTACCACCTGGCCCCCTGCTTTCTCATTTTCATATTTTATTTCATTTTAACAGGAGAGAAAGACACAGGAAAGGCTAGAGCACTGCTCAGCTCTGGCTTGTGATGGTGCTGAGTAGCATATCTGGGTCCTCAGAGACTCAAGTATGAAAGTCTTTTGTATAACTTCATCCCATCTTCCTAGTCACATAGATTTCTGTCCTGCTTTTTGTTGTTGAATCTTTACAGTGCCAATCCTATTTGCCTGGTTATGATCCATTTGCTTTCCATCTTGTAGAATCAACTACAAATAAAGATTTTCTTTATTTTAATTGTCTACAGATGGTGAACACAGTGTGATTTGGGGGTCACATAGTAGGCAGCAGTACTGTAAGCCCAGTAGCCTTACCTGGCGCACTAAGGTGACCTCTGGTGTTCATTACAGTGAATATCTGGTAAGCGTGCACTGCATGTAGCTTTGTGCCAACTGCTTTAAAATACAGTGGGGCCGGGTAGTGGGACACCTTGTTACAATGCACATGTTATAAAGTACAAGGATCTGGTTTTGAACTCCCGGTTTCCACCCTCAGAGGAAAAGCTTTGCGCATGGTGAAGCAGTGCTACAAATGTCTCTCTGTCTCTCTCCCATTCTATGACCCCCTTCATTCTCAATTTTGCCGTCTCTATCCAATAAATAAATCAGTATAATAGTGGTCCTGCAGGTGGTACAGTGGATAAAGCATTGGACTCTCAAGCATGAGTTCCTAAATTCAATCCCTGGCAGCACATGTGCCAGAGTGATGTCTGGTTCTTTCTCTCTCCACCTATCTATCTCATTAATAAATAAATAAAATCTTAAAATAAGTAAATATGTATAATGAACATTATATATATATGTATATATATATATACACATATATATATATACATCCCTTCTCAATCCCAAAGACAGCCCTTTGAGGGGACTTTATAACCTTATTACAAGCAAGCAAGCAAGCAAACAAAATGAACAAACAGCTGAAATTCACAGAGGTAAATAACCTGCTAGGGTCACAGAGTGAGGAAAAACACAAACAGGATTTGAACAGGATCCAGCCACTAACAATTCATCTCTCTCTCCCTCCCTCCCTCCCTCCCTCCACGTTCAATTCCTCTCTGTCTGTATTCAAAATACAGAACTAAAGTACCTGCAAGTTTCTAGCTAGCTGCCTTCAGCTACTCAAGATGATGCTTTTATCAATATATTACTCACCCGGTGGTGACATCTTTGGGCATGATAGCTTCATCCCATTCAAATCACGTGACATTGAACGTCACGTAAATCTTTTTATCTCCCCTGAGTCTGAATTTATGTGTGGATCAAAACAGGCTAGTATTTCAACTGATAGATGTTCCAGCATTTGTGCAGATTTCTGAAAAGCATCTCTGTCACAGGAAGCACTGAATTCAGAGCCCCTGCCAGCCAGCTCACCTTCTGTGATTGATAAGACTGGGCATCCAAAGTTCACAGAGAGGCAGTGGTGGGCTGGTTATGGAGCCTCTAGGGCTGTAAGAAAGTCGGGTCTGACTCCAGAGTGGAGAGGATGCAGGTTAGTGGGAAGTGATCCAAACACTCAGATGGCACTAAACACAAACATGTCATTTCTGGTCCATCTCAGCCCAATCACCAAAATGTCATCAGATGGGAAGACTCATTTATTTTTTTATTTTTTAGTTTCTGCCTACATTAACCTCATTTCAGCTGCTCTTAACACACTAGACAGGATCCCCCAGGGGAAAAATAAAATCACCTCTCTGAAGTCATCCATACCTATCCTACAGACCCAACCTCTGGCTCACACTTTGGAAAGATGCCCCACTTTCCCATGCCCTGAATGAGTTTTTTTCTTCTCTTCCAGCTCTCCCACAAAACCAGAAAAATTACTTTTAATACTTTTCTCTCCCAAACTAGCAGAGTATTTGCCTGGTAGAGATAGTATTTGTGAATGAGCAAACACCCTCAAGATATGAGATGACCCCGGAGTGTCAGCCTGAGTCCCTTCCTGACTGTCTCATTGCCCTACTCATCCAGAAGGAGGCAGTGCAACCCAGTGGTTACACACACGCACACACACACACATGTACACACACACGCACACACATGTACACGCACACGAACATGCACACAAAAATCAACACACAATCAACCTTGGTCTGAGGTCTAAAGTTACATGTGGAATTTTCTACTGAACATTCACTTTAACTCTGTTTTCTGGGCAGTATTTTTTATTAGTGATTTAATATTGATTTATAAATCGTAAGATAATAGGAGTGTAATTCCATACAGTTCCCAGCACCAGAGTTCTGTGACCCATCCCTTCCACTGGAAATTGCAGTAGTAGTTCTCCCAAGGTCACTGATATGGGTTAATTCTATATCTATATATTCTTATTTATATGTTTTTCCTAGTGTTTTCAATGATTCTACCTCCACTTCCTTTCTTCTTCTTTTCTTTCAATTCAATTATTTATTGAGTGTCTAATCATTCCTGGCAAAAGACCTACTAGAGTAGCAAAATATATCCTCAAAATTCTGAAATTCCAACCTTCATTTCCTTGAAATTGCAGAAATAAAGGGAAAAGACACCAGGATAAATGCCTTGTTTCATGAAAGAGAAAAAATGATGCTGATTATAGCTTTTCTTTTTCAAATTTAACCTCAAAATTAAAAAGAAAACTTTAACAACACCAGTTTTATCATTGATACTCAAAATATTGCTTTGAAGTGGGTGAATTGTAACTAGGGCATCATACTTCATAAGTAAAAACTTAAGAAAGTCCAGGTTACCTTTATGTAGATCACATAGCATTTAAAATGGGAAGCCACAGAAAATCATTATTAAAATAGCTTAATCACATCTATAAGGTTTTGTTATTTCCAGTGGCCTTAATTTATTTTTTCAAAAAAGCTTCATGGACTTTCTTAACCTAAAATTATTTCAATTATCCTAAAGATGTAGTAATCGTGTCAGTAATTTTACTAAATCCTGCTTGATATCGGTCCTTAAGTAATTAAATAAAACTGTGGCTCTTAAATACTATTAAAATGTAAAAGTCTTAGTGATCCCTGAGGAAGGTAGAAATGTGTTCAATTTCATTTGTTCTCAGCTTGCAGATGGCATGAGATGTGATAATCGGACAATTATTTTGTAGACAGTTATTGTGTTCCCTAAAGAATTTACTCCAATGACCTATATTGATGAGAGTATCTAAGCTCAATTACCCTATATTTCTAAAACTTTGCATCTTTTTTTTTTTCAGAGAGAGAGAGAAGGGGGGCAGAGAGGAAGAGGCGACAGGCAGAGTTAGCCTACTAGGTTCACTTTTGAGCTTGGGCACCACATGTGTGGTACTGTGGCACTGGAAAAAGCTCTGGTATTGTATCTGCCCATCTTTGTCTCTCTGTGTATGCTTCACTTCCGTTACAATTCACCCCTACATCTATTACTTGTTCCAAGTGTCTTTTCTCTTTTTTTTTTTGTCTCTCTCTCTCTCTCAGATAAGCAAAACCATGACTGGCTCCCTCTGGTGTTTTTCAGATTTGCTTTTCTTTCACTGATAGTATAAAAACAAGATTTCTGGTGACAAAACTGGAATGGGGGTGGGGGGGCTACAAAGCCCTCTGGTTTACTTCCACTATTATTTACCCTATCTGGGAGTATGGACCTGATTTATGTTGGGGATGCAGAAGATGGGAGTTCTGGCTTCTGTAATTGCTTCTCCACTGGACAAGTACATTGGTAGGTTGATCCATACCCCCAGCCTGTTTTTGTCTTTCCCCAGCTGGGTAGGGCTGTGGAGAAGTGCGGTTCCAGGAAGTATTGGTAAGGTCACCCTGGGCAGTATATATATATATATTTTTTTTTTTTAAGTAAACATGCTCAACTACCAGAACTGGGGAGAAAGAAACATAACATTCTTGGGTCTGAGTGATGGTGCACACAATTGAGCTCACATGTGACAATGTACAAGGACCTGGGTTCAAGTCCAGGAAAATAGGAAAGAAAGAGTTAAAGAAAGAGAACAGGATTAGCTACCAAAGTCAAAATTATCTAGGTTAGACGCCATCTGCAGATGCTAGTTAACCAAAGACAGAAAAATTAAAAAAAAAAAAATTCCCCAAGGCTCACCTCAGGACATACTGCATGATTCCCAGAGCCATTAGCTAGCAAACATCTTCTGCTCAGGGACCTTCCTTGTAAGGCATGATACCACCCCCAAGTTGCTCCTTCCTGGGGGAGGTGATTTGGAGTTTCCTGCAAGGAACAAAGGATCCTGTGTAAATGTACCAAGAAAAGCAGACTATAATTTCTGTGAGCCCGGCTGATGACCTAAAAGAAAGGCCAACAAACAGAGGCTTTCATTCCTTTGACCCAGTAGTAACATGTTCTTAGCATGCACAGTCCCTAATCTCTATGCACGCATATCCACACTTGTCGACAGACCCAGACTTTACTGTCTGTGCACATATAAGCATGGACACATCTCTGTGGGCACAGCTAAGGAGAAGCCACTCTGCCCTAGTGACCAGGTACCATCTCTGTAAAAGGAGACACATGGCCATCCTCCTTCAACTTCCTGCTCATTTAGTTTGGCAAATGGCCAAATGATCCCTGAGCAACTGTATAAATATCCTTCCTGCTGTATTTCCAGCATATGTGGTGCATCATTACAAAAAAAACAAAACATGTTGTGCGTGTACCTAGTCTTCTCATGTTTTACACAGCAGTCCATGTCTATCCCTGGTCTTAGTTTCTACGATGTCTGTTAACCTGCGGTCAAGCACGGTCTGAAATGGTTAAGTACAGTAAGAAATTTTGATAGAGAAAGGGAGAGAGGGAGAGGCTACATTCACTTAAGACCTGCTGATGTGTTAATTGGACTTCATCTCAGATTTGGGTATAGAGGAGAAAAGTTATAGACTATTTAGAGTAGGAGGTTAACTGAAGTTTCAGGTATCAATTGAGGTTCTAGGGGTCTATCCCCCATGGGGAATGGGGAGATACTGTATTTGAGTCTCTACCACAAGAAATATAAACTGTCAGCCACTGACCAAGTCAAATCCAGAATAGGTTTGACTGACTCAGAGCATATTTAAATAGTCAACTGCCTTGAGAAGGTCATCCACTTCCGGTAACCATGAGGAACCTCATATTCTGTCCCCTGCTTGTGCTCCACTCACTCATTCTCCTTCCCTGCCTCATACCTGCATAGCTGAGCCCTCCCCACTCTTCATCTATATGAATGTCTCACCTGTTAGACTGGGAACTTATAAAGAAAAAGGAGAGAGTTGGGTGATAGTGCAGCGGGTTAAGTGCAGATGGCACAAAGCGAAAGGACTGATGTAAGGATCCCGGTTCAAGCTCCAAGCTCCCCACCTGCAGAGGAGTCGCTTCACAGGTGGTGAAGCAGGTCTGCAGGTGTCTATCTTTCTCTCCCCATCTCTGTCTTCCCCTCCTCTCTCCATTTCTCTCTGCCCTATCCAACAACGATGACATCAATAACAACAAGAATAATAACTACAGTAAAAAAACACCAAGGGCAACAAAAGAAAAGAAAACAAAGAAAAAAAAACATTTGCCATATTTCTAAGCACAAGGACCCACCTGGAGCCCTGAGCTCCCCACCTGCAGGGGGGACACTTCACAAGCAGGAAAGCAGGTCTGTTGTTGTCTGTCTCTCCCCCTCTCTATCTCTCTCCTCCCTCAATTTCTCTCTGTCCTATCTAATAAAATGGGGAAAAAATGGCCCCCAGGAGCAGTGGATTCATAGTGCAGACATCATGACCCAGAGATAACCCTGGTGGCACAAAAACCAAAACAAACAAAAAAACAGAAATTACAGCCCACTCTCCCAGTCCCTTCTTGGTATATATTCACACAGGTTCCTCTGATCCTTGCAGGTAACTCAAATCACCCCCCACACACACACACCACACCTGCAAGAAGAAACAACTTGGTGATCAGAAAGGAGAGACAGGGCTCCCAGCAGAGAGGCTACACAGTTATGCTTCATTTCTTCAATGTTTGCTGATCTGATCAGAGTTTATAGAACTGCAAGCTCCTTGAGAATCAAAAAAAAAAAAAAAAGGAAAGAAAGAAAGAAAAGGAAGGAAGGGAGGGAGGGAGGGAGGAATAATAATAATAATAATAAAAAGATGAACTATCTCACTGCTTTTCCATGTGAATGACCCAGTTTCAAGCCTGACTTCACCTCCTTGAAGGAAGCCCTCAACTCTTTGAAGGAAACTACAGCACAGAGCTATGATATTTCTCTCTCTCTCTCTCTCTCTCTATCTATCTCTGTCTGTCTGTCTTTCTGTTTCTTTGTCTCTATCAAAAGAGAGAGAGAAAGAAAGGAATGCATACATATGAAGAATTATACAAGGAAAAGCTCAATGTGTGGGTGGCTCAGATAGGAAATGGCACAAGACCTTGTCTGGTGTTTTGCTCTGCGCCCCAGGGAGGTGATTAGTTGCCACCAATAGTGTCTAGTAACTCATGTCCATTACTTTCTCATTCCATGAGGTCTATCAGCTCTAGTGCTGACACTTTCTGTGTTGTCTGTTCTTCCAGCTAGATGCCAGAGATGAAAGATATTTTAGTTCAAAGATACCGGAGGTGGTTCTTTCAGTGAGAGTTGCATCTTGATGGCTCCTTTCCAAAAATACACATACCATGCACAAACCATTGCACATGTCCTCCTGTTCTTTTCAAGTCTCTGCAAGTCTCTGTAAGGGACCCTCTTGGGGCCACTGGGTATTATGATCAGACCAAGTGTCTTTTGCATGTATAGAAAAAACACATATGCAGAGGTATACAAATGTGAGATCTATAAAGACAAAATTACTTGGAGCAAAGTGCAAGAACTGGTGTAAGGATCCTGGTTCGAGCCCCTGGCTCCCCACCTGTAGGGGAGTCACTTCACAAGCAGTGAAGCAGGTCTGCAGGTGTCTGTCTCTCCCCCCTCTGTCTTCCCCTCCTCTCTCCATTTCTCTCTGTCCTATCCAATAACAATGACATCAGTAACAACAATAATAACTACAACAATAAAAGGGAATAAATAAATATTTTTAAAATCTTAAAAAAAATTCTGTGGGAATATAGGAGAGCAGATAGTTGAAATGACTGAGTTTATCCAAGATTTAATTCTAGAAAGTCCAGTCAGAGATAAAGAAGTTATGGAACATATATTCCATGGGATACAATTCTGTTATAAAAAAAAAAAAGATGATACTGTGTCCTTTGGGGCAGAAAAAATGGATGGAACTAGAGGTGATCATGCCTAGAAAAAAAATTTTAAAGAAGTGAAAAACAACTACCAGGTATTTTCACTCATATGTGGAAGCTAAAAAAAAAAAAAACTGAAATAGATAATTTTGCAAAACACAATGAAACAAACAAGAACAGAAATAAACTATCTTCAAGGCTGTGAGAACTCTAGTGGTTATTGCCAGGAGGGTAAGGACACAGAACTGTGGTGGTGGGTGTGGTTTGGAACTATACCCTGTAATCTTACAATTTTGTAAACCACTATTAATCACAAGTTTAAAAAAAAAAGTCCAGTCAAGGTCACTTTGTCACTATTTAGTTTTTTATTTGCTTGTTTGTTCTGCCACTAGGGTTATTGCTGGGGTCCTGCCTATATGGCCACAAGAAATCCACTGCTCCTGGCAGCCATTATCCCCCCTTTCCACCTCCCCTTTTTTTTCATTTGACAGAGACAGAGAAAAATATAGAGGAAAGGGGAAGAGAGAAGCAGACACAGAAAGAGACCTGCAACACTGCTACATCACTTATGAAGCACCACCCCCCCCCACACACACACACAGGTGGAGACCTGAGACATGAACCCAGGTCCTCATGAATGGTAACCAGTGCACTCTATTAGGAGGACCACTGCCTGGCCCTCATCACTGTGTTTTCTGTGTGATGTTTCCAGAACCCTTGACACTGTATACAGCAGACATGAGGGGGCAAGAAGGGGAGTTGTATATTAATAACATGCTTAATTATTTGAGTCCAGCACTTCAGACTTTTTCAAATACACTGGAGAGGTGAGAAATGATTTTCTTTCCTCGTGGGGTTTTTATGAACCAGCTCCCATGTGTGAAAGAGAAAATAAGACTGGTCCCAGCTGGGCTCACATACGTGTGCCAGGCAGGCAGACTGATCCTTGGACATGGACATGGGTCTAGGGATGGTCGACAGAGGCTGCAGCCCTGAGGGCTCATGTTGGGTCCAGCAGAGGAATAGACACTCGCAGAGGGAGATGCACTAGGCAGAGCTCAGGTGTAGTAAATCAACACGTGGCTCCATTTAAGGTTAAACAAGTGAGAGGTTTATTCATAAAAATCACCGTGAACGTGAGGGGGAAAGTCTAGCTAAGAAAATAGGCCAAAGCCCTAAATCTGCAACTAAGCTACCCAAGATCACCACATGAAAAGGTCAGGATCAATCTGGAGCCACACCAACAGGAAAGTGCTATGCTGAAGGGAATCAGATCAACAGAGCAAGCTACTGCAAGTCCTTGCTTATATATAGTCCCTTCACCCACATTCCCTTGTGAGCCTGCTCAGTCTCAGGCTGACATCATTCATATGCTAATTGTGCCAGATTCCTGTTGGGCTCACAACACTCAGGGACAGAGATTCACATGGACCATCCTGGGTTCACATAGGTCCTTCCCAGCACAGTCAAGTTTGAGCTTATTTTACAATCCCACAGCATCTCTGAATAGGTAACTTGAAGAGCTCATGAAATCCAGTCCTCTAGACTGACAGATAAAATCACCAAGTCTCACTAATTCTCTCTGCCCAGATACTCTCAGACTTACTCCTTGATCTCCATGCAAACATTTAGAGCATCCACAATTGATGTATGTTTGCACCATGACTGTGTAAGCAACTGTTTCTTGCATAAACTATGCAACAATTTTCCAAAAGGCCTCCTCTCTCCCTCCCTCCCCCTCTTTTCTCTCCGTGTGTGTGTGTGTGTGTGTGTGTGTGTGTGTGTGTGTGTGTGTGTGTATGACAGAGACACAGACTTTTTCTGTCACCACTTCCACTCAACATTAAGCTGAGGTCTAGGCTGTCCAGAGTGCAAGACATGTCTTAAATTTTATTATTATTGTTGTTATTGTTGTTGTTGTTGTTGTTGTTGTTTACCAGAGCACTGCTCAGGTCTGGCTTATGGTGGTGTGGGGGATTGAACCTGGGACTTTTGAGACTCAGGCATAAGAGATAAGAGTCTGTTTCTATAACCATTATGCTGTCTATCCCACCCTTAACATTGTTTTTAAGTAAATAAATGGGCTGGAAGACACAGTAATGGTTCTACAAAAGACTTTCATTCCTGAGGCTCCGAGGTCCCAGGTTCAATCCCCAGTAGCACTATAGGTCAGAGCTGAGCAGTGCTTTGGTCTTTATGTCTTTCGGCATCTCGTCCTCATTAAAATAAAATAAATAAAACAATATATTAAGTAAATAAAAGAAATAACGATGTAAGAAAGCACGGTGCAAGAAGTGTTGTCATAGAGAAAACACTGGGCTGGAGGCCAGGCAGTGGCACACTGGGTTAAGCACATATAGTACCACCACAAGGACCCTCACAAGGATCCCAGTTCGAGCCCCCTGCTCCCCACCTGTGGGGGCGTCACTTCACAAGTGGTGAAGCAGGTCTGCAGGTGTCTAACCTTCTTGCTCCCTCTCTATCTCCCCTTCCCTCTCAATTTCTCTCTGTTCTATCCAATAAAAAATGGGGGGGGGGGAAATGGCCACCAGGAGCAGTGGATTTGTAGTACTGGCACCAAGCCCCAGTGATAACCCTGGAGATGAGAGCAAGAAAACACTGGCCCTCAAGCATGAGGTTGTGAGTTGAATCCCTGGCATGGCATATTCCAGAGAGATGCTCTGGTTGACACTCACATTCTCCTTTTCTGTCTCACAAATCAATGTTTAAAAGGGTTTAAGGAAAATAAAGGAAGAAACTAATCATCACGTTTCATTATACACCTACATACACACATACATTAATATAAGTAACAAGAACCTATAGAAAGACTGTTATTTTAAAAGAATTTAATTTGACAAAGTAGCTAGTTAGTAAATCAACACTGGGGAATCTAGTAATATACTAAAATAATAAATGACTATAAAGTGGTTTTCAATGCCATTTATAAGAGTATAAAAATAAAATGCATGGGAAGAAACCTAAAGGGTAATATTCTGGATCATCATGGTTAAAATGAGGAACATTACTGTAAGAAATATAAAAATATTTAAATGGATATATAGTGTTTATATATTAGAATGATTGAAATTGCAAAAGAGGGCAATTCCCCTTCCCCAAATGAGCTATAGTTTCACTGCTCACTTAATCAAATTGTCAGCATATTTTTATTGTAGCAATGTATGCATATTAAAATGCATAGGATGGAGCTGGGGAATCAGCATAGTGGTTTTGCAAAGGACTTTCATGCCTGAGGCTCTGAGGTTCCAAGTTCAATCCCTAGCATTTCCATAAGCTGAAAGTGAGAAGTACTCTGGTCTATCTATCTATCGATCTATCTATCATCTGTCTATCACTTTATATCTCTCCATCATTAAAATAAATTTTTAAAAAATCAGGGTGGGGTTATGCAAAAGACTTCCATACCTGAGACACTAAAGTCCCCCCCACACACACACACACACCACTGCTGGGTAGTACACTGGTTGAGAAATAAGTACATAAATAAAACACACATCGAAATTTTAAAAGACTAAGAACAAGAAAGCAATGTTTTAAGAAGCAGTACAAGCTTGGAAGACATCTACCGAACAGTTAAATTTAATTGAGATTATCGTCATTAAGACTCTGCTGTTAGGTGGAAAAAGAGACAAGTACACCAGAAAGCCAAGTAGAGATTACAAAAATTACAACACTATGGCTACTTGATAAATGCAATTGGTGCCAGTGCAGGGAAGTAGGGGTGGATAATCATCTCAATAAATGATATAGGATCCATTAGATATAATATAAGGACAATAAATCTCATACACACAGCAATGACCTAGCTGGGTAATAGATCTATAAAGAATGTTAGGGAGTCGGGCTGTAGCGCAGCGGGTTAAGCGCAGGTGGCGCAAAGCACAAGGACCGGCATAAGGATCCAGGTTCGAACCCCGGCTCCCCACCTGCAGAGGAATCGCTTCACAGGCTATGAAGCAGGTCTGCAGGTGTCTATCTTTCTCTCCCCCTCTCTGTCTTCCCCTCCTCTCTCCATTTCTCTCTGTCCTATCCAACAACGACAACAACAATAATAACTACAACAATAAAAAACAACAAGGGCAACAAAAGGGAATAAATAAATAAAATAAATATTTAAAAAAAATGTTAAAGCAATATAGTTTCTAGAAGAAAAAAAATAGAAGACTATCTCTATGGCTTTTGCTTAAGCAAAGCTATTTTTATATAGCATGCAAAACCAGTGACTCTAAAGTGAAATTTTATAAACTGGACTAAACTAAACTTGGAGGCTAAAACTAGAATTTAGAGAAATGGAGTTTCCATTCATATATTCATCCAATGGCTCCCATCCAGACTATATAAAGAACTCTGAGCTCAATAAGAAAATTATAGATGGCCCAATAGAGACGCTGTAATAAATGTGAATGATCACTTCACAAAAGACATCCAAAGGTCCTATAAATACATCATTGTGTGCCTATCCTTAATTACCAGGGCAGCGAAAATTAAAACCACAGTGACTTATCACTCACAACTATCTCAGTGGCTAAGTATGAACTGATAGAAGGTGTGGAGTCAAAGTATTTGAACCATTTTGGAAAAGGATCTTTACTTTCTTTACTCAAGTTGGACCTCTAAATATAACTCCATAAACAATTAAGTTCACCCTAGGCTATATACCCCACCCCAAAGCTGCATAGAGACATATATATCACTTGTTATTCAAAAAGGCCCAAACGGGAAACAGTTCAGGAATCCCTTCAGCAGTAAAATGGATAAATACACATTTAATGTCTCTGCTATATATGGAGCAAAGCAAATAATAGTATCAAGTCACGCCCAGTCACATGTACTACATGGCTCTCCCACACAAAATTTTGACTGTAAGAAAGTACTTGTAAAACTGAGTATTGCCAATGAGTCCATATTAACAGGCCAGACTCATGTGTTTGTTGGAATAAGGGTAAGACGCTTAGCTTTGAAGAAGGTGGGACAAGTGATTGGAGGAGGCACAGTGGAGGCTCCTCGGTGTCTGTTTCCTGGCCTGTCTGTTTCTTAACCTTGGCAACGACAATATATGTGCATGTGCATTTTCACTTCACTTTGTGATAACTTCTCTTCTTCCTTTTTTTTTTTTTTTTGGCCTCCAGGGTTGTCACTGGAACTCAGTACCTGCACTAAGAATCCACTTCTCCTGCATCCATTTTTTTTTCTGTTCTATTGGGTAGAACAGAGAGAAATTGAGAAGAGAGAGGGAGATCAGAGGGGATAGAGAAAGCGTAGCCTTTACAGGTGGGGAGACGAAGCTCCTACCCGGGGTCCTTCCTCATGGTACTGGGTGCTCTTTTTTTTTTTTAATTTACTTATTTATTCCCGTTTGTTATCCTTGTTTTTATTGTTGTCGACTGCCACCTCTCCAGATTTAAAGGAGGTCTCGAAACTTTACATCAGGCTCAACCTGACGCTGTTGACTGGCTACGGAAGAAGGGCAAACGCTAGAAGAAGCATTGTTGTCGTTGTTGGATAGGACAGAGAGAAATGGAGAGACGAGGGGAAGACAGAGAGGGAGAGAGAAAGATAGACACCTACAGACCTGCTTCACTGCTTGTGAAGCGACTCCCCTGCAGGCGGGGAGCTGGGGGCTTGAACCAGGATCCTTACACTGGTCCTTGTGCTTTGCGCAACCTGCACTTAACCCGCTGTGCTACTGCCCTACTCCCTATTCTGGGTTGTGCCACCACCCAGGCCCCACTTTGGGATGATTTAAGACACTGCAGTAATTATCACTGTGCATGGGTGAAGATGTGTTTGGTAAGCATACGTAGACACGTGTGTGTTTTTCTGACTATTTTTCACTACACATTGGCATATGTAGTGAAATATACTTTGATTTAAGGAAACACCTTAAAATTAAATTATTTAGGACTGCAAGATAGCTTATCTGGGAGGGTGCCTGCTTGGCCATACACATGATCCAAATTTGAACTCAGACCCTTCAGCACTGGGGGGAAATTTTGGACCTATGTCTTTCCCTCTCTCTTTCTGTCCCTCTATCTCTGTCTCTGTCTGAAAATGTCTACCCATGCTGAGAAATGCAGGCAACAATAAAAAAATCTATAGTTTACACATTATCCATCAATGATGCTAAAAATTACAGAAAATTTATTGGAAGGAAAAGTGTTCCCAATCCTGTATCTTGAGACTTCTTCATAAGAACCAAAGGCTGTATCTTATTTGTTATAAATTATGGAACATAATGTTTCCCAGAATAAATATGAAGGAAAGGAGTTTCAGATAAGACATCTTAAGTTGTGAACCACACCATGGGTATTTATCTTGCATCACTTTCTGGTTTACCTTTTAATTACAATAGGGAACGTGAACTGTATCACATATTTTATTGCAAGCAGAGGGAATCTGTAATCACAATTTCTTAGTCTGTATTATTATTTTTTTTCCAAAAAGCACTTTCATGGGGGCCAGGCAGTAGCACAGAGAATTAAGTGTAAATGGCACAAAGCGTAAGGACCCATGAGGAGATTCCGGTTAAAAAAAAAAAAAAAAAAGCAGCAATGGCAACAATATAGCATTAACAATAAGAAGGGTAACAACAAAATGGAAGAAATGGCCACCAGGAGCAGTAGATTAGTAGTGCAGGCACCAAGCCCCAGCAATAAACCTGGAGGCAATAACAAAGTATGTTCACAAGAATGCCTCTGTAAAGAACAATTAGACTGGCAACACCTAGACTTGTGTTACTGACCCTGCAAGATACAGATGTGCTTCTGTTAGAAGTAGGTGTCAAATTTACTGCCAAGGACCTACCTGTCTCTTTCCTTGGGCTCTCAGCATTCCTTGTCTTCACTGCAAAAACTCTCAGCAATCTGACCACTGTGAATCATGGGTTCTCCACTGTGGAGCCCACGACTGGGGTCATTGATCCTGCACTGCTGGCAATGTCCCGCTACCCAGGAGCACAATTGGGCTTGCCCTCTCCATCCTTTTCCATTCTAAAAGTGACTTTGCTTACTGGACCAAGAGAAAGAAAGGTGACATTCAGAGAAAAAGCCATTCAGCAGAAATATGAAATGTTTTTCCAGTCGTCGACTTCCTTTCTTTTAGCAAAAGAGTTTTTATTAGCCAACAGAAGGCCATGTTGATCAGAGATCTTAAAGAAATCTGTGCCCTTCTTGTGATGGTTGAATAGTAGACTGAGTAAACAGGAAATATGCAAATAATTTTGCAATATAGTGCAGATATATATATATATGAAGAGAGAGACTGAAAAAATCACAGTGAAAGTGTCAAACTGGGGTAGGAAAATGGTATTTGAGAAGCTGAGGGAAGGCATTTAGATTTGTCTTCATTAAATTATGACCTGTTTATTGTCTAAGTTACTCTGCTTACATGTTTTCATATTCTAATTTACTTCCCTGGTGCTAAACCAATGCCTTGTGCTAAAAGTAATTCAGACTTTCATTCACCAAATGTGATTAGAAGCTCTGGGACTTCAGAAAAGAGAAGAAAGGATCCCCTCCAGCGTCCAGCAAAGCCCCACCTTTCCAGGCACTCCCCCCCCCACAGTTCCCTGTCTCCATCTCACTCTCCTACCTGTAGGAAATGATGAGAACTAGAGGGCCTTAAATTGCCCCCCTACCCCCCCCTTGGGGACCTCAAACTTTGTTGACTTGGAACCTTTGTTTTTTATTCCTGTCACTGAAAACGAATTCAGTAACATCTGAGGAAGTTAGTTAGGCCTTTGTTTCCCTTTACCTAAGGGGTTTAGAGAAAGAAGCAAGAACACCAGACTTGGTAACAGGTGTAGGTGTGGCTTAGAAATGAAGTGAAGATAAGTCTTTTGAAGTGCAAAGCCTGGGCCAAGTGGTGGCTCACCTAGTTAAGCACTCAGCTCACTCTGCAGTGAGCAAGAAACAGGTTTCAAGTCTCTGGCCCTCGCCTGCAGAGGGAAAGCTTCACAATTGGTGAAGCAGGGCTGCAGGTGTCTCTGTCTCTCTCCCTCTCTATCTCCCCTTCCCCTCTCAATGTCTCTCTGTCTCTACCCAATAATAAATAATTTTTTTTAAAAAAGGGCAAAGATTGGATTCATAGATTCCATAGGGATCAAAAATAGAGACATTTCCAATGGAGGAAATGCCATGGCTGACTTTCCCAGAACCAAACACATATAGCCAAGCTCTGGTAACTAGCTTAAAAGACTCATAGCTCTCTAGCCCTAATGACTAGCCAATACTTTGTCCGCATTGCCTATTTTGTTTAAACTCCCCATTTGCTTAAACTCTCCCCCCACCAAAAAAAAAAAAAGAATTTGGAGTCTGAATAACTCTTTTTTGCCAATAATAAATTTTAAATTATCAAAAAGCAGGGCAAGTCATTCGAATATAGGGCAACAGGATGGAATAGAGAACCTAGAAATAATTCCATTAATATATATGACCAACTGATATGCAGTGAGAGGGATACTTTTTAAATTATTTTTACTTATTTTATTTTTTAAAGAGAGAGAGATACAGAGAGAAAGACACAGAGAGAAAGACCAGTGCTCTGCTTTATAATAGTGCTGGGGATTGAACCTGGGATTTCAGAGCGTTAGTCATGAAAGTCCTTTTGCATAATCATTATGCTGCCTTTCCAGCTTTGAGAGAGATAATTAGCAAGAATTGTCACAAACCACTGTTACATCATTATCATATCACTAAGTAGGTCTTTCCACCTGAGTCTGAACTCAGAAGGAAGGAGGAAGAGAGGTCAGTCAGTCAGTCAGTGGCTGAAATGACACTGAAATGTAATGTACTTCAGATCCAGTGTCAGAGTCTCTAAAAGATGTCAGGAAC
Organism: Erinaceus europaeus; assembly: GCF_950295315.1. NCBI lineage: Eukaryota > Metazoa > Chordata > Mammalia > Eulipotyphla > Erinaceidae > Erinaceus > Erinaceus europaeus. Next base: position 19,825,457 of record NC_080167.1, read on the forward strand.
CTCCCAGCAGACCTGGCTTTAAACAGCCTGGCCTAGTAAGTAAGAACTGAAGAATAATTTAGAATGGTTTTGACTCCCAGACCTGTTTCATGTTTCTAGGTGGCACCTGTCTGGGCCTTAGTGTTCTCATCTGTGATAAGACTCACCTTCCAGGAGTTTTAGGAATTAAAGGGGATAGATAACACAGTGGCCAGGAGGCAGGACACTCAGTGAAATCATCCAGTGACAGAACAAGTCACATACAATTTCATTCATATAAGGTCCCTAGAAATGTCAGATGTATTCCTGAAGACAGAGTGGATGCCAGAGGTTGGTGGGGGAGAGGGGTGGGAAGACTTCTAGCAGGGGCAACTTTTCAGCTACTGTGAGCAGGGCTAGCACTTGAACTTTACACAGAGAAATGGCTAGGATGGCCAATTCTGCGTTATGATATTTTCTCCACTACAGAAACAAAGCTAAAAGTAACAAGGGGCTACAGAGTAGCGCACCTGGTTAAGTGCACATGGTACTATGAGGAAGGACCTGTACAAGGACCTAGGTTCAAGTCTCCGCTCCTCACCCGAAAGGGGGATGCGTCATGGGTGGTGAAGCAGGTTTCAGGTATCTTTCTTTCTCTCTCCCTCTCTATCTTCTTCTCTCCCTCTCAATTTCTCTCAAAATTTATTCCTATTGAATAAAATGGGGGGGAAAGGAAAAAAAGGAAAGAAAATAAAAGGAAAAAATGGACGCGAGGAGCAGTGGATTTGTAGTGCTGGTACTAAGTCCCAGTGACAACCGTGGAGGCAAAAAAAAGAAAAGGAAAGGGAAAAAAGAAGATAAAAGAAAAAAATAGAAAGAAAGAGTGAGAGAGAAAGAAAGAAATTTAATTTAAAAAGAGACTATACAGAGGGAGTCGGGCTGTAGCTCAGCGGACTAAGCGCAGGTGGCACAAAGCACAAGGTCGGCATAAGGATCCCGGTTCGAACCCCGGCTCCCCACCTGCAGGGGAGTCGCTTCATAAGCGGTAAAGCAGGTCTGCAGGTGTCTATCTTTCTCTCCCGCTCTCTGTCTTCCCCTCCTCTCTCCATTTCTCTCTGTACTATCTAACAACGACAACATCAATAACAATAATAACTACAACAACAATGAAAAACAACAAGGACAACAAAAGAGAAAATAAATAAATAAAATATTAAAAAAAAAAACTTTAAAAAAAAAAAGAGACTATACAGAATGGTTCCCAGGAAGTAGTGGTGAATCAGTGAGTCATTGCTATTATTGTCATTACTTGTTCTTTACAAGTTCCTGTAATCAATTCTGTGCAAAAGGTTTTGGGTTTTCCAAAATCAAAGGAGAACATGTCAGGTTTGCATTATCTCCCTCTGCTGCCCTCCATCCCCCTGCAGAGACATGTTTGATTACAACTGTATCTGTGCAGCAAATTTAGACTTGAGATACAAAGGCCATGAAAAAAATAAAGAGAGAGAGAGAGAGAGAGAGGAAGAAGATCTGAGCTCAGACTAATAGCACTGGTGCTGTGGAGTTTCTGGTCTGCAAAAAAGCAGTCCAGGAGATAAGAATGGTTCCCTCTTCTTGGGAGAAGAGCCACAAACTCAAAAGCCCACCCAGAGGGATAAAGAATAGTAAAGCTATCAGGGGAGGGGAAGGGATATGGACTTCTGGTGGTAGGAACTGTGTGGAGTTGTACCCCTTTTATGGTTTTTGTCAGTGTTTGCTTTTTATAAATAAAATTTTTTTTTAAAAGTCCACAGGGTAACTTTCCTGGAAGGTAGAAGCTTTCATATTGAGCAGTTGGGAGTTGTGACTTCTTGAGAAACTCACAGACACCAAGATGAATTATCTTTCTTACTCTTTCAGGGTGAAAAGCAGGCTAACATCAGGCAGTGGTACACCCAATTGAGTGCACATGTTATCCAGTTTGAGGCCTTAGGTCCAAGACCCCATTACCACTTGCAGGGAGAACGCTTCATAAGAGGTGAAGTAATACTACTGGTGATCTCTCTTTCTCTCTCTTTCCCTACCCACTCCCCTAACAATTTATCTTTATTCTACCAATAAGGAAAAAAAAAGTAAAGAAAAAAAAGGAGATGAGAGAGGAGGGGAGGGGAAGGAAAGGGAGGGGAGGGGAAGGGAGGGAAGGGGATACAGGAGGGAAGGGGAGGGAAAAGGGAAGGTGGAGGGGAGGGGAAGGGAGGGGAGGGCAGACAAGGAGAAGAGAGGGGAGGAGTAGAGAATGAGGGGAGAGAGAGGGGATAGGGATGGGGATGAGGATGAGGAGGGGAGGGGGAGGGGAGGAAATGAGGTAAGTAAGATGCTTTAACACAGCAGCACAGTCTCAGCCCAAGAGGCAAGCAGGCCACCATGACAAAGCAATGAGTGTCACTGAGCACATGCCCCAGGGGACAGGCTGTGATGCTGAGCTCCCAGCTCCAGGGACTTGATGAAGTCCTGCTGGCTGAGCCTGTACTGCAGACTCCCCAAGAGGAAAGAAAGTTGGTATGATTATACAAAATCCTCAAATATACCAGTGCTGACTGGACTGTTCAAACTCCTGGGCGACAAAATATGTCATATCTTCGGGCCTAGCTCCAGGGCAAACAGAAGCAACCTCTCGCTTTAAAGGCACAGACAAGAAAGCAGCAGCCCTGCACCCTGTCATTCGCCTTTGATCTCCAATCCAGGGAAGGGCAGCTTTGCCTGAACTCAAAGTAAACTCACACACAACCTCAAGTCTCTAACCCAGGAGCCTACGAAAGATATAAAAGATTAGGGGCTGGGGAAATAGCACCATCAGTCATGCAACCGCTTGAGGCACCAGCGGACTTAGGTTCAATTCCCAGCACCATCCATAAGCCATAGCTGATAGGGTTCTTCTAAGAATGGAAGTAGAAATGGGAGGGAGGGGAAGGGAAGGGAAGAAGAGGGGAGGGGGAGGGGAGGGAAGAGGAGGGAAGGGGAGGGGAGGGAAGGGGAGGGGAGAGGAGGAGAGAGGAGGGGAGGGGAATGGAGAGGAGGAAAATTAAAGGAACAGAAAAAAGAGACTTCGGTGCGTCATAAATTTATTATTATTTATTTATTTATTAATGAGAGGGATAGGAGGAGAGAGAGAAAGAACCAGACATTGCTCAGAGCTTGAGAATTCAACACTTTATCCACTGCTCCACACCTCCTGGACCACACATTATAAACTTATTTCTAAGCTGAAGGGAATCTCTGATTTTATATTTGTTATTTGACCTAGGCTAGTACTTTTTAAGCTAAACACACACACAGAGAGAGAGAGAGAACACACAAGAGAGAAAGGCATACTCATAACACATAAAGAACCAACATTTATTTTGCTAATAGCATTATTGTATTAGAAGGTATTTTACAGGGTTAAATTGTGTGTGTGTGTGTGTGTGTGTGTGTGTGTGTGTGTGTGTGTGCAATAAACTGCCCCTTTTTCATCTCCTTATTTGGTAATTATGCAATATAAACAAGAGAACTAACTCCAGCACGGGTGTGTCATGGGCCTATGAGCAATATCAATAGACCTTTGATGCTGAAGTGTTTCACTTATAAATCAGGGCGGGGGTGTGATTACACCAGTACTGTGGTGAGAGGTGGACACATGGTACTTTATTGTCAAACTCTCCAGGTCCATTAAAAAAGTATTCACATTTCACCCTTTGAAAAATATTGATAATTTGCTCTTACCTAAACTGAAATGAGCAGGAAGTTCTGTTTCTCTCTGACAGTGTGAGCAAATGCTGAGACACACCTTCCACTGGTCTAGTAATGGTGGCATCATATCCATAAAAAGAAAGTCATAACTCAATTCTAAACCCCTGAAAGAATCCACTCCAATGGCTCATAATTGGTTTAAATGTTACTGTTTGCATAATGCATGCTCTCTCTATTAAAAGGCCAAGGAAGAAAACACATTATCCCATTTCACAAAAAGCCTCAGGGAAAAAAAAATCTTTCCTGTAGCCTCAGATGATTTCAAATTGATCTCCTATAGCTTGTCCTACTTTTATATTCTTAACAGCAGGCAAAATAGTTCCTTTCAATTTTAAGTCAAACTGTTTGGAGGACAAGGGGTTGAGTCATGTTGCTATTTTCAGCGTGTAGTCAGGGGCTTATTTTGTCTTTCTCTGGAAATCTTGCTACCAAGTAGGGAAAAGGCCCCACAACATTGATTTTGGATTCATGGATGTGCCTTGATTTTCCAACAAGCCAACATTTAACCAGATCAGGTACACTGCCTGGGGATATGAGCCTTGCTCTCTTGATGTTTATTAATGCTTTTTGTACACACACACACACACACACACACACACACACACACACACACACGATATGAGCCTTGCTCTCTTGATGTTTTTTAAAGCTTTTTGTACACACGCACACACACACACACACACACAATTCTCAATTGTGAGGAAGACCAGACATTTTTGGGGAAAAGTAACCCATGAAACATCAACTTCCTTCAAAAGAAATAGTATCTGCTATGGGGCCAGGTGATGGTGTAGCTGGTTAAGTGCATATTACCATGAGCAAAGACCTGGGTTCAAGCCCCTGACTTCCCTCCTGCAAGGGGAACACTATGAGCGATGAAGCAGGTCTGCAGGTATCTTTCTCTCCCCTTCCCTGTCTCCCCTCCTTTCTTAATTTGTCAATTTATTTCTGTCCTGTCAAATAGAAATAGAAAGGGGAACAAATGGCTGCTGGGAGCCGTGGATTTGTAGTGACCAGCAATAACCCTGGTGGCAAAAAACAAAAAAAAAAGAAGAAGAAAAAAAAAAGAAACAAACAGCATATGCTCTCCCAGTAACTTTACTCTGATCATTCACTGTGATCCTCACAGAAGGTGAGTGCCAGGATAGGCAGATTACTGGAACTCAACTAGAGCCTCCTGTCCTCTCCTCCGAGGAAGATAGAACGTGTAAGGGAATAAGCATTGACAGGGTGGGCTTGGGATGGAGAAATGGTGGGGACCTGATGGGATAGCAGGCTGGGGAGAGGGCCTCAGCCTTGTGTGGAAATGAGAATATGGAGGTTTGATGAAAGACTCTAAATTGAGTCTTGAAGTACATCCTCCTTCAAGGAGGAATGAACTTCATCCTTGGTTGATAGAAAATGGGACAGCCACCTTTTAACAAAAATACTCAGTACAGAGCAGCCTTGACCAGTGAGAAAGGAAAGAATTTCTGAGCTGATTCAATTACTTGAAAATTGCATAATGGTTGGTGAAATTGTCCACCTGGATGGTGTGCCTGATTTGTCACGTACATGGCCCAGGTTCAAGCCCAGCCTTCGCCACACTGAAAGATGCTTCAGGGATTCAGTGTTGTCTTCTGTCCTTCCTCTTTCTCTGTCTCCTCCTCTAGGTCTTTTGTAACTTCCTCCTCCTTCTTCATCTTCATCTTTGTCTCCTCTCTCTCCCTCTATCTCTGTCTCTCTATCTCCCTCCCTCCCTCTCTCTCCTTAAAAAGTATCAGAGCATAGCAGTGAAACCCTAGTGACAACAAAAAGAAACTGGAAAACTAGATGAGTGAAGGATGATTCTAGTCCTACTCCAACTCAGAAGGAAGACGCTGTGTTTCATCCTATCTCCTTACAGGCACCCAGGAAGTATCTTGCGTTTGTAAATTACTTGAGGTTGATCATTTGTATTTAGGTTCAAATATTCACACAATCAAAAATAATCCTGTAGGTGGGCACCTAATATCACAGATGATATCTAAAAACCATTTATGCATGAGAAATATGAGGAAAGGAAGGGGAACAGATATCAATCGTGTAGGTGAAAACTACAGTGCTCACACAGCATACACAAGGTGCACACACACACAACACATAGCACATATTTCAAGAGAACACGTGTTTGATAGAGTCATGCATTCAATAGGCTGGAGATATGCTTGTGAACTGGATAAAAGTATACCCCTTTCCCATATTAGGGAGCTACTCTTCCCTGATCCAAATTTCTGGTCCTTTTCCAGCCATGACATCAGCTCCCCAGACAATAACTTCGATCCACTGGCATAACAAATTTCAGGCTCAGGGGAAAAAAGAAAAAAAAAACTAGTATAGCCACAGGCCCTTTGGAATATAACTAAAATATGCCTACTAGCTATCTACAGAATGGAGGAACCCCCCCAACTCTTCATCTGCACTATTCTAGCCTTTAGGTCCATGATTGGTCAACCATTTTTTTGGCTTTGTATGTTAACTCTCTTGTCACCCACCAGGTTCCAGATGCTAACATGATGCAGATCAGACATCCCTAGACAGACAACCCCACCAATGTGTCCTGGAGTTCCGATTCCCCAGAGCCCTTCCCCACTAGGGAAAGAAAGAAACAGGCTGGGAGTATGGATTGACCTGTCAACACCCATGTTCAGCAGGGAAGCAATTACAGAAGCCAGACCTTCAATCTTCTGCATCCCACAATGACCCTGGGTCCATACTCCCAGAGGGTTAAAGAATAGGAAAGCTATCATGGTAGGGTATGGGATACAGAGTTCTGGTGGCAGGACTTGTGTGAAGTTGTACCCCTCATATCCTATGGTTTAGTCAATGTTTCCTTTTTATAAATAAACTAAATAAATAAATAAAAGTGGAGAGCGAAATAAAATAATAAAATAAATAAACAAACATGGGAGTACATAGATCAATGATGGTCATGTTTTACAGAAAAGACACCTGTGCTCTAACCTTTATATATAGCTGGAAGAGCCAGCAGGCTAGTGCAGGTGGGAAGATGTCTTAAGAGCAGCATTAGAGAAAGAGGAAGAGAAGTGGGCAGGGGAGGGCTGGTGTGAATTGAGTATTTCAGGCAATCCTCAAGCAGAAACTGAGCTCAAAAAAAGTGGTCCCCATGCAGACTATGAGGGGTCTCTGCGGAACTCTCCCTGACAATCTTTTGTTGTAGGTAGGCACTGCATAGATGGCCTCTGACGTAGTCACAGTGAGCAGGACCCGAGACTTGCAGGAAGTCTCCACTCTCAGTTGTGGGTCTCAGCACATCAGAAATATTATAGTTCCACTGTATGAGACATCCCTAACTATCAAATGAGGAGTATTGCTTTTTAAATTGTAAGAATTTTTTTTTTTTTTTTTTTTTTTTTAGGCATTGGGTGGTGGCTTACCTAGTAGAGTAAACAGGTCACTATGTGAAAACACCTGGGTGGGTTCAGGATCCCAGTCCCTACTTGCAAGGAGGAAAATTTCACAAGTAGTGGAGCAGTGCTACAGGTGTCTTACTTTCTTTCTTTCTCTTTCTATCTGTCTTCCATCCTCATTAGAAAACACAGAAAAACAAATAATTTCCAGCAACAGTGGAGCCCTGCAGGTATCAAACCCTAGGGATAACCTGGTGGGAAAAAAATAAGCAAATAAAAATAAACGGTTTTTTTTGTTTTTTTTTTTGCCACCGAGGTAGTCTCTTTAGATAAGTGCCGACATGACAGCTCCACCAGTCCAAGGGGCCCCTCTCCCACCCATTTTTTTTCCTTTCAGAGAAAGTGAGAAACTGAAGGAGATAGAGAGGGTGAAAAAAAGGAAAGGAGGGAGTCGGGTAGTAGTGCAGTGGGTTAAATGCACATAGGGCAAAGCTCAAGAACTGGTGTAAGGATCCCAGTTCGAGCCCCAGCTCCCCACCTGCTGGGGGGGGGTCACTTCAGAAGCAGTGAAGCAGGTCTGCAGGTGTCTATCTTTCTCTTCCCCTCTCTGTATTCCCCTCCTCTCTCCATTTCTCTCTGTCCTATCTAACAACAATGACATCAATAATAATAATAATAACCACAACAATAAAAGAACAAGAGCAACAAAAGGGAATAAATAAATATTAAAAAAATAAAAGGAAAGAGATACAGAGAAAAGGAGAGATACCTGCAGCACTGCTTCACCACTCTACAAGTGGGACCCAGGGCTTGAATCCAGGTTTTCACAGGTGTGCTCTATTGGGTGTACTGTCACCTAGACCCAAGAATAGGCTTTTTAAAAAGTGTTTTGTGTGGTCTGGGAGGTGGCGAAGTGGATAAAGCATCAGCCTCTCAAGCATGAGGTCCTGAGTTCAATCCCCAGCAGCACATGTACCAGAGTGATGTCTGGTTCTTTCTCTCTCTCCTCCTATCTTTCTCATTAATAAATAAATAAAATATTTTTTAAAAAGGTGTTTTGTACCAACTTAAATGTCTAACATTTTGGGAGTCGGGCTGTAGCACAGCGGGTTAAGCGCAGGTGGCACAAAGCACAAGGACCGGCATAAGGATCCAGGTTCGAACCCAGGCTCCCCACCTGCAGGGGAGTCGCTTCACAGGCGGTGAAGCAGGTCTGCAGGTGTCTATCTTTCTCTCCTCCTCTCTGTCTTCCTCTCCTCTCTCCATTTCTCTCTGTCCTATCCAACAACAACAATAATAACTACAACAATAAAAAACAACAAGGGCAACAAAAGGGAATAAATAAAATAAATTTTAAAAAAAGTCTAACATTTTATAGATAGATTAAAGCCGTAGTCTATGTATGCCATTCATTAAGTATTAAAGGTGTTACTAATCACATATAAGAAAGTATTTCAGAGAAAGAGTAGAGATAGATAGCATAATGAATATGCAAAAAGACTCTCATGCCTCAGGCTCCAAAGTCCCAGGTTCAATCCCATGCACGACCATAAGCCAGAGTGATCAGGGATCAGTGATCAAGGAAAATAAGTGTTTCTGCCCATGTGTCATGAAACAATTTAGTTCATAGTCAGTCTTTCCAGTTATCTTTTCTAAATGTGTTTATTGATTAAGGGGAGAGAGAGAGAGAGAGAGAGAGAGGAAGAACTTCATTCTGTCATATACAGCGCTGGGACTAAACTCCTGACCTCATGCTTATTAGTTTGTACTCTGCCACTGCACAACCAATAGGCAGCCAAAGTTCCCATGGTGTAAATATACTTTTCATCCTTCTTGGACTCATCCTGGGTTTTCTGTTTGTTTGTTTTTCCATCAGAATTATTGCTGGGGCTCAGTGCCTGCACTACAAACCCACAGCTCCCAGCAGTGATATTTTCCTTTTTTTCTCTCTCTCTCCCTCTCTCTCTCTCTCTCTCTTTTTTCTTTATCTTCTTGGACAGAGACAGAGAGAAATTGAGAGAGGACAGGGATATAGCAAAGGAAAGAGAAAGACAGACAGCCAAAGCCCAGCTTCACTGCTCACAAAGCATCCTTGCTACAGGTCTGAAGCAGGAGCACAAACCAGGATCCTTGTGCTTGGGAATGTGAGTGCTTACCCAGGCATGCCACTGCCTGACTCCCTTCCATCAGCTTTTGAACGTGCATCACTCTTGCACTCTGGGTAATTTGAGGAAAAGTCCTTCATTTTGTTCTTTTCTGGACACATCCTTCTGAGCCACAGGCATCCATCTTTATTATGGGCGGCCATTTTCCCATTTCATCTCACCTTAAATGATTGTGCTGCAGAGAGGTCAACTTCCAGGAATAACCACAAAATCCATCCCGAAAACCTCAGCCTTTTTTTTTCTTTTACTGCAAGGTCCAGCTTCTGAAAATACCACAGAGAGAGGTCATTTCTGACCTTGACATCTTCCTTGGTCATTATAAGGAGTTCTTCCTGGAGAGTCACTTGGGGAGAGACTTGTCTTTTTTTTTTTTTTCCATCGTTGTTAGATAGGACAGGGAGAAATGAGAAATGGAGAAAGGAGGGGAAGACCGAGAGGCAGAGAGAAAGATAGACACCTGAAGACATGCTTCACAGCCTGTGAAGTGACTCCCTCGAAGGTGGGGAGCCAGGGGCTCGAACTGGGATCTTTACGCCAGTCCTTGTGCTTTGCGTGCCTGCGCTTAACCCGCTGTGTTACCGCCCGGCTCCCAGAACTTTGTCTTCTAAGTGTTCATCTCAGATGCTTTCAACACAGTCATCTCACAAAGAATGCAGAAAGCCATGTCTCCTGATGGTGATGGGACAGTCACCCACCTGAGCATCTTCTCTGATGCACTTCTAGAAGCCAGATCGGTGCTGGTCAGCATATGGGCACACAAACCCCATGCACAGTGACAGTTCTGATTACAGTAGATGGTCTCCCAGTTTCCATAAAGGGGCAGTCATTCACCATCCTTGTGTGGCTTCAAAAGAAGGGTGCTGTGACCCTCATGGAATCACAGACCAATTTGTCAAGGCAACTCTCATGTTCTCAGAAGTCCTGTGGGCTGCCTCTCTTCTAAGGAATGGAATCAGGTCAAAATCCAAATCTCTGGGCCCTCTGGGACTTATCTGCATATTCTAGTTCCCTGATAGATTTACGTGGTCTTGAAATTCTTTTATCTTATTAATAATTTAATATTGATTTACAAAATTATGAGATAATAGGAGTATAAATCCAGACTCTTCCTACTTCCCAACACCACAGTTCTGTGTCCCCATTCCCTCCATTGGAAACCACAGTAGTTCTCCCAAAACCACAGATATGGGTTGGCTATTATTTCTTTTTTAATTTTTTTTATTCATTTATTGGATAGAGACCATAAAAAATTGAGAGGGATAGAGAGGGTGAGAGACAGAGACACACCTGCAGCATTGCTTCGCCACTTGTGAAGCTTTCCTCCTGCAGGTGGGGACTGGGGGCTCGAACCTAGGTCCTTGCACACTGTAACATGTGCATTCAACTAGGTGTGCCACCACCTGGCCCCGGCTATTATTTCTATAACTATCTATCTATATCTATATCTCTCTCTATATATATCCATATTTTCTATGGCCCCACCTTCTCTTCCTTTTTATGTCACACCTACACCTATTGCCACTTCTGAATGTCCTTCCATTTTTCCTCCTCTCTCTCCAAATCCTGATGGAATTGTAGTTCCTCTGGTCATCTTCCCCTAACATTTCTCCTACTCTGGGGATAGGGACCAGCATTTCTCATTGGATGGAGAAAGTGGGAGTTCTGGTTTCAGCCACTGCTTCTCTGCTGGACATGGACATTGCTAAGTCAATCTATACCCCCAGTCTGTTTCTATCTTTCCCTAGTGGGGTACGCCTCTGGAGAGGTGAAGTTCTGGAACACATCAGTGAGGTTTTTCTAATGGGTCCTAATGTGTCCAGGGAGGTCAGGAGGGAATCATAATGGTATCAGCAACTTGGTGACTGAAAAGTGGACCTTGAAATTCTTAGAGAGCTGCTCCAGTCATGTCTAGCTATTCCAACAGACATGAAGAAGATGGCTCAGCTCAAATTTATCCATAAAGATCTTCTATTATTATTTTTTTCACCAGGGTTACTCCTGGGCTCAGTACCTGCATGATGTATCCACAACTCCAGATGGCCACTCCCCCCCTTTTTAATTTCTTTTTTAATAGTGAAAAAGAGAAATAGGGAGAGAGAGACAGAGGAGAGAGAGACTGACTTATATCACAACTCTACCGCTCATGAATTGTTTTTCTTGTTTTTAATTTCTTTACTGGGGAATTAATGTTTTACATTTGACAGTAAATATAATAGATTGTACATACATAACATTTCCCAGTTTTCCATATAACAATACAACCCCCACTAGGTCCTCTGCCATCCTTTCTGGATCTGTATTCTCCCCACCCACCCACCCACCCCCGAGTCTTTTACTTTGGTGTTTTTCTATACATTAAAAGCTCCACCTAAGAGCAGTCTGGAAAACTCTCAGAAGCCTAGACATGGACCTTCCATATGATCCAGTAAGTCCTCTCCTGGAGTTATACCCCAAGGACTCCATAACACCCAACCAAAAAGAGGTGTGTACTCCTATGTTCATAGCAGCACAATTCATAATAGCTAAAACCTGGAAGCAACCCAGGTGCCCAACAACAGATGAGTGGCTGAGAAAGCTGTGGTATATATACACAATGGAATACTATGCAACTATCAAGAACAATGAACACACCTTCTCTGACCCATCTTGGACAGAGCTAGAAGGAATTATGTTAAGTGAGCCAAGTCAGAAAGATAAAGATGAGTATGGGATGATCCCACTCATCAACAGAAGTTGACTAAGAAGATCTGAAAGGGACCTGACCAAACTGTAAGTAGGGCACCAAAGTAAAAATCCTGTGGTCAGGGGTAGACATGCAGCTTCCTGGGCCAGTGGGGGGTGGGAGTGGGTGGGAGGGATGGGTCACAGTCTTTTGGTGGTGGGAATGGTGTTTATGTACACCCCTAGCAAAATGTAGACATATAAATCAGTAGTTAATTAATATGAGAGGGGGAAAATCAATTGTATGTCTTGAAGTTTTTCAAAACACAAACTTAATCTTTTTAATATATAGGCTGTGTTTTTGATATGTGGACTCTCTCAAAAGCCTAGACCAAGTAGATTAGAAGCATCCCATAGCACAGCTATATACAAGATACTGGGTACTGTACAGCAAACCATAACAAAAGGACTTTTCAAAGTTAACCCAATTACCAAATAATGTGATGATAACATTAACTATTGATTGTCTTTTTGAACCCTAAGACAGCAGGAACCTCACATCTCCACTATAGAGCCCCTACTTCCCCCAGTCCTGGAACCCTTGGATAGGGCCCACTTTCCCGTATGCCTCTCCCAATCCATATCAAATAATATTGCATCCGCCGATCACAACCTAACCAACGCAATGATTGCCACCTCAACAGGCTTCACTTCAGACTGTGTCCAGAGACTTCACGTGTGGAATGACAACCCTTCAGCTTCATTAGTCGGGTGAGACCTTTCCTTTCATAGTATATCTCAGCTTCCGAGATCAGACAAGATTGGGCGTGTTCGGGGTGGTATGGCCATAGACTAATTTCATCTCAGGTGGTTCACTTTCTAAAAAAGTCCCCAAACCTAGATATACACCAGTTTCTGTGAGAGGAGCTTATGTTCACATGTATCCATAAATGACTGCAAAATATATACCTGAAAGCAGAAGTACACTAGAGTGAAGTACACTAGTGAGTACCTCCCTAACACTTCCTCTCCACTATTCCAAGCTTTGGGTCCATGATTGCTCAACAATTTGGCTTCGTATGTTAACTCTCTTTTCAGTCACCAGGTTCCAGATGCCATCAGGATGCTGGCCAGGCTTCCCTGGATTGAAGACCCCACCAATGTGTCCTGGAGCTCAGCTTCCCCAGAGACACACCCTACTAGGGAAAGAGAGAGGCAGACTGGAAGTATGGACCGACCAGTCAACGCCCATGTTCAGCGGGGAAGCAATTACAGAAGCCAGACCTTCCACCTTCTGCAACCCACAATGACCCTGGGTCCATGCTCCCAGAGGGATAGAGAATGGGAAAGCTATCAGGGGAGGGGGTGGGATATGGAGATTGGGTGGTGGGAATTGTGTGGAGTTGTACCCCTCCTACCCTATGGCTTTGTTAATTAATCCTTTCTTAAATAAAAAAAAATAAATAAAAGCTCCACCTAAACTAGGTCTCCCTATGTAGCTAGCTGATGACGTATGATTCGTATTCGTCCCAAAACAGAAGATGTAAAAAATCAGTGAAACATGTCTCGATGGTTATTTTTTTTTGGTTGTTTTTTCTTTGGATAGAGACATAGAGGCAGAGCAGTAGAAAGAAACAGTGAAAAAGAGGTCAGACATATGGACAACTCCTGAGTCCTGATCTTTAGAAAAGCCCATCTCAAATCCTTACCCAGTCAGAGAGATTTGCTGTTAATTCAGGAAAGTTTTATCTAGAAAATTCCAAGGTGGTTGAAAATGGCCCCAGAGACAGAGGATGAAGGTGAGGACTGCCTGGTGAGAACGTATTATTATTAATGAATGAGGAGTGTAATGAAAACCTGCTCTATCATCACATTGAAATGTCTTCAGAGGTTAAAACGGGCTCCACCTGCATTAGCTCCATGGGTCAAAGCCAAACGCTGCATTACCATAACAGCTTTCTGCAGAACGTAGCTTAGGTCAAAGAGGATCTTGAAAAAGAGCATTTTAAGTCTTTGTAGATAATTGTACTTGGAATCAGACTCTTTCTCTCTCTCTCTCCTCTCTCTCTCTCTCTGTCTCTCTCTCCTCTTAATTTCTTGTGAATACACTTACCGAGGCCCTTGGACATGGTAACATGCACACTCAGCCAGGTGTGCCACTGCCCAGCTCCAAATTCAAGGTTTTTTCACTCTGCAATTCTTTTTCCTTTCTTCTAGTACTTGAGTAATATAATGAACTAGTGTGTCTATACCAAATTGAAGATACTTGTTAAGTTTGACTATTGCCTTAGCAATTTTATCAACACTTTTAAAAATTACTTTATATTTGATACCTGTCAGAATGTATATTGAAATGATTTATTTTCTCCTCATAGACTTTAAGTATTCAAACCATAATAATATAATCAAATGAAATTTTCTAATTGGATAAAACTGTAAAGTTCTGAACTTTACTCTAAGAAGAAAATGGTTTCTCCTTTATCTACCTGCAAGATGAATGAATCATCTATGTAATGAATGATTTATCTATGTAAAATTATTTTTGAGCATAAGTAGTGAAATAAAATATGCTTTCTACGTCTAAAAAAAAAAGAAGCAAGAACAAAGTGTGGATGTGAATTGTTTTATTATTATTTCTTTATTGGGGGATTAGTGGTTTACAGTCAAAAGTATAATACAGTAGTTTGTACATGTTTAACACTTGTCAGTTTTCCACATAATAATTCAATCCCCACCGGGTTATCCTCTGTCATCATGTTCCAGGACCTGAGCCCTCTCCCTACCCCAGAGTCTTTTACTCCAGTCCAAGTTCTGCTTAGTGTTTTCCCTTCTGTTCTTGTTTTTAACTTCTGTCGATGAAAGAATGTGAATTCTGCAATGATTGTTTCAGGGTTTTTATTTTCCTTTTTTTTTCATATTCTTAATGATTTAAGCATAAGATGGCTTAAAGGCAGCTATGTCTTTGACACTGATCTCAGAGATGCTGTGTAAACAAGTCCTGTATTTTACTCCTACCTCAGAAAGAGAGAGCTGTCCCTACACTTGCGAGTTATTTATGGCCATATATAAGATGCAATCCAATTAGAAAGCACAAAGGTCACTTGATCAAATTCAAAGTTAACATATCCCCTTCCTACACAATGTGAAAACTCTAGAACTAGGACATTTTATCACAGGGCATTCATAAGACCATCTTAGGATGTACCATTCGGCATTTTTCTATATGCCTGTTAAACTACAAGTTTGCAAAGACTTTATCCTTTATAATAAAGACAAACATTAGTCAGGTATTCAAGAAGGAGTTATATACAATTTTTCTCTTCCTCTTTTTCCATCTCCTCCTCTTCCTCCACCTCCACTTTCTCTTCTTCTTCTTTTTTCTCCTCTTCCTTCTTCTCCTTCTCCTCTTCCTCCTTCTTCTCTATCTTCTTACAAGAACAATACACAGCTCTGCCTTATGATAGTGCTATAAATTGAACCCAAAATCCATTTGGAGCCTCAGCCATAAAAGGTACTTGCATAGCCATTATGCCATATCCTTGGCCATATATAGAATTTTTTTTAACCAATGTACCACTCAGTTCCAGTGGTGATTGGAATTGAACCTGGGGCATTTGGGGCTTTGGGCATCCATTTTATACTTTTCTGAGTGTTATAAATCAAGCCTTGGTTTAATTTTTAAATATTTATTCCTTTATTGATTTTTATTCTTTAGGGTAGGGACAAAGAGAAATTTATAGTGACAGAGGACAAATGGAAGCTTAGTAGCTGAGTAGAGTTTGTGTCTTCATTATCTAGGTAAGGTTCCAGCACACACCACAGACACCATACATATTGCTTACTGAATGACTGAATTATGGACACCTATATAATATATGCCTGTTATCCACAATAGGCAAAGAGTGGAAGCAGCCTAAGTGCCCATTGACTTATGACTGAATGAAGAAGTTGTAAGATATATATCCCGTGGAATCCTACTCTGCAATCAAAAAAATTTATTTTGTGTCCTTTGGGACCAAATGGACAGAACTGAAGATGATTATGCTCAGTGCAATAAGTAGAGAGATGAAAGAAATCTAATGAATGGTATCACTCAAATATGGAATCTAGAGAATTGCTACATGTGAGCATGGGAAAAGAAAAAAGGAAGCAAACTGTTTCTTAGGCTTGTGAGCACTGTGATGGTTCTCTTTGGGAGATGGAAGTGTGGGGACACAGAACTTTGGTGGTAGGTATGGTATGGAACTATACCCTACAATCTTGCAATCTTGTAACCTCCTATTAATCACAAATAATAAATTTAAAATATATATATGAATCAGATGAAACGAGAACAAAATTTTGGCCCAAATGAACAGGTGGCTTTTGGTGGAGAAACATTAAGGACAGAGAATTTCATCAGAGTTCTGTGACTGTCTTATCCTATGATGTTGGGAAATAGCACATGTGAGTGTTCATTAAATCCTTTATCAAATATTCCCACTCCGAATCCCCAGTACTTCCTTCCTGCTACAGTAATACAGGACAGTGACTGGTGTGTAAATATATATTAACATTTTGAGCTGATGCTACAACTTAAAGCAGTTCATTTAGTTCTACTCCTTTGTTTCACTGCAGGTCAGGTAAAAGAACTGGGCTGTCTAGGGGTAAGAATCAACTTGCTAACATCCATACTCAGAGTAGAAGCTATTACAGAAGTCAAATCTTCCACTTTCTGCACCCCATAAAGAGCTTTGGTCCAGGGACTGGGTGGTGGTACACCTGATTTAGTGAACATGTTACAATGTGAAATGACCAGGGATCGAACCCCCGGTCCCCATCTGCAGGAAGAAATCTTTACAAGTGGTAAAGTAGTGCTGCAGGTGTCTCTGTCTCTCTCACTCTGTATCAACACCTTCCCTCTTTATTTCTGGCTGTCTCTATCCAACAAATAAAGATAATAAAAAAAATTTTAAAGATTTGGTCCATACTCCCAGAGAGATAAAGAACAAGGAAGCTTCCAATGGAGGGGATGAGATACAGAACTCTGGTGGTGGGAATTGTATGAAATTGTACCCCTCTTAACCTAGAATCTTGTTAATTGTTATTAAAGCATCAATAAATAATAACAATAGAATTGGGTTGCTCAATTTGACACTGAGGCTCCCACTTCTCATGGGGAAGAAAAAGGAACAAAAATGGAGTATTAGTGGATGGTGGTCTGGTTTCATAGCTCAAGAAGATCTGAGCAGTAAGAAAAACACATCCTTTCACTCATCTATCCACCCAAACATTCAGTCAGGACTCTATCTCCCACTCGATGTGGAAATTGGATACATACATGAAAGAAACTGATGGGCAATACTCCCATCCTCTTGAAGTTTCCGTTCTAGTTAACACAGGGAGAAAAGGAAATCAGTCTGAGAAGGAAGCAGAGTGACAGCGAGCAGAGGAAAAACATTTTATAGGACTGTACTGTTGACTAGAGTGGTTCTCTTAAGAAGAGAGCCTCACCTGAGTCTTAATTAACAAGAGCCTAGTCTAGAAGGGACCATAAACCATTTTAAATCAGTTGTAGTATCTACAACAACAAAAATATTCTTTATCATTCTGCAGATCCACTCAAAGTCTTTATAGGGAAAACATCAAAAAGTTGTGTTGGGACAGTGCCGTGCCCAGACTCAAAGCCCACATGTAGCTTTGGCTTAAAGGTTATGTTTTGCAAAAGGTACCTTCTACACCTGATGTTAATGATGTAGATCAGCGCGATTCACCTGATGTAAATGGTGTGACACACCTGATATCAGCCAATGGTATAAAGGCTGTTTGGAAAAACAAAAAAAAAAAAAGGTGGGAGCGAGAAGCAGGAGCCAGCTAGCAGTTCTGTGGTCTCTCTCTCTCTTAAAAAAAAAAAAAATACATCCAGAGGAAACAAGCAGTTCCCAGGAATTAAGGCAGGAAGGAGTTTTGTTGCTCCGCAGAGCAGATGCTACAAGTGAATGGGAGAAAAACTGGAGGTGTGGTTGGGGTCGAGATGGAGGAGCAGTCATGCCTTCCAGGATTTTAAGGGAGTATGACTATTACTCTAGGGGTACTTGGAAGCCACTAAGGCATTTCAGTGAGGGAGCTGATAGAATCTGAATTAACTCTAAGCATCATGGTGGTGGCCTTGTGGTAGATACTTTGCTTCATTAAGACTGTTCACTTCTCTGTTCTTCACACCATTCATGTGTGAAGTCAGCAGGTTGGAATTAATGGTGGCAACTTTCTGTCAGTTCCTATGTCCCAAGAAGTCTGGACAAGACTGACCTCAAGAAGAACTTATTCTGTGGGTCTTGAAGCCACCATACCTTCTGCTCATCTGCACTCGCAGATGCTCAGACATAGTTTTGCTCTCCACTTAAGACAGAGATATCTCAAGTAAGCATAGAGACAAGAAGAGATTTCTGCACCCTCTCATTCTCAGTCGTTATGGAAAGAGTATTCTGTTCACCCACTATAATTGTCACAGAATGTCTTATAATAGTCATACACACACACACAAAAAAAAAAAAAAAAAACAATGGTGTCTTGATAATGCCAGTCATTTATTCTAGAAGAATTATTTATTCCTAGAGAAGGCAGATGTGATTCTCTACTTTGGAAGAGAAGAGGAACACTGAACAACTTAGATTGTGAGATTCCCCCCACACCAACTTAAAAACAAAGTGTTGCTCTTAACAAATCAGATATCTTTCAAATAGACAGTTACACACAGTAGTATGACTACACAACTAATGTGGGAGTACTCTTGTAAGAGTTTCGGCCTCTCCTCTGCATCCACACCCTGAGTGGCTTCATCCAGTTCAATAACTTTAAATTTAATTTATACACTGACATCTCTTAAGTATAGATATCTCCAAAGACCTTTATCCAATTGCATGCTTGACCTATTTTAAATTGCTAATAGACATCTTGATGTTAAATTGTCCAAAACGTAACACTTGATCTTCTTCTTTCAAATATTTTCCTCCTCCTTGCTTCCAAATCTCAGTAAATAGCAATAAAAATATTCACCCAACTGCACACACCCAATAATTTAGAGAAGTGACCATCTCCTGGAATTACCTAGAAGACAGATAGAAACTCAGCATGCAAACCCCTTTCTTAGAGTTTCCGATTCAGTTCCTCTGGGTGGAAGAACCTCCCTATCTTACAAATGCCCAAGACATACTAGTAGTTAGGCAACCATATTTCTTTTTTTTATTTATTTTCCCTTTTGTTGCCCTTGTTTTTTTATTGTTGTTGTGTTGTAGTTATTGTTGTTATTGATGTTGTTGTTGTTGGATAGGACAGAGAGAAATGGAGAGAAGAGGGGAAGACAGAGGGAAGAGGGAAAGATAGACACCTGAAGACCTGTTTCACCACTTGTGAAGTGACTTCCCTGCAGGTGGGAGCCGGGGCTTGAACTGGGATCCTTAAGCTGGTCCTTGTGCTTTGCGCTACTTGTGCTAAACTGTCTGCGCTACTGCCTGACCCCCAGGCAATCAATGCTTTTAAGAATGACTCTGTTAAAGTTGTTCTTTGTGTCCCCCATCACTTTACAGTGCACATAATCCCATTGTCGTGTTCAAGATATTCCCAGAATCAAGGCATGTCTCAACTCACTTATTGTGCAGAATGATCCACTTGGCAATTACAGTGGTATTACTAATTAGTCTCCTGACTTAACTTTTTTTTTCATTTTTTATTTCTAATTAATAGTTTGTTACAAGATAGTAAGATTACAATTTATAGTTTCACACCACACCCAGGACCAAAGTTCTGTATCTCTACCTTCCCACCTCCCAAACATAACCACCATAGTCCTCAGAAGTCTTACAAACAGTTTGCTTGCTTCTGTTTTGTTTGCATTTATTTATTTTACTTTTAATATAATTTTTATTTATAAAAAGGAAACATTGACAAAACCATAGGATAAAAGGGGTACAAGTACACACAATTCCCACCACCAGAACTCCGTATCCCAGCCTCTTCCCTGATAGCTTTCCTATTCTTTATCCTTCTGGGAGCATGGACCAAAGGACATTATGGGATGCAGAAGGTGGAAGGTCTGGCTTCTGTAATTGCTTCCCTGCTGAACATGGGTGTTGACAGGTCAATCCTTACTCCCAGCCTCTTTCCTTGGTGGGACAGGGCTCTGGGGAAACGGGGCTTCAGCCCAATGCATTTAGTTTTTTAGACAAGTTGATGTAAATCACATCGGTAGATTCCACATATGAGTGAAACTATTTGGTAGTTGTCTTTCATCTTTTATTTTACTAAGTATAATCAGCTCTGGTTCCATCCATTTTGTCCCAAATAACACAGTATCAACTTTTGGAATACTATATGGAGAATCCTTAAATAAAAATGGAAGTACCTTATGACCCAGCAATGCCACTTAAGGCATTCAAGCACTAATTAGAAGAGATATATGCATCCCTATGTTCATAGCTGCATTATTCACAATAGCCAAAGAGTGGAAGCACCCTAAATGCCCATAATCAGATGAATGGCTAGAAAAGGTATGGGATATATATATTCCATGCAATACTGACTTAACTTTTAACCTTGACGATCCATCTAAAATTTGAATGAAGCAGCTATGAAAATAGTTTAGCTGGTAGAGCACAGGTCTGGCAAGCTTGAGGCTTCACGTCTGACACCCCCCCCCCACTCCAGTGCTGCATAGACCAGAATGATATTCTGGGATTCATATTCTCTCTCTCTCTCTCTCTCTCTCTCTCCTATATATCTTAGATAACATAAATTATGTTTTAAAAATAAATAGGAAAGAGAGAGACAGCTGGGAGTATGGATCAACTTGCCAACGCCCACGATCAGCAGGGAAGCAATTACATTTAGAAGCCAGACCTTCCACCTTCTGCACCCCATAATGATCCTGGGTCTATGCTCCCAGAGGGATAAAGAATAGGAAAGCTATCAAGGGAAGGGATAGGATACAGAGCTCTGGTGGTAGAAATTGTATGGAGTCGTACCCCTCATATCCTATGTTTTTTGTCAGTATTTCCTTTTTATAAATAAATAAATGAATTTGCATCCAGCTACAGCTAAGCAAAATTCTTCAACAGATTTAAGTATGCAAACGGCATTAAGGGATTAGGCTAAGAAGTTAAGGCACAGGGGCTAAACAACTTGCTGTCATCATGTTTGGAACAAGTAGTTGAGCTGGCATTCAAACTCAGTTAACCTTGCTGCAAAGTCTTCTGCTGAACCAGCAAGTGTGCCTGGATGCTGTAAAGGCTGCCACCTTTAAGGAACCTGTTCTTTGAAGAACTCTGTTAGGTTCCTCTCTGTATTCAACCCATCAATCCTTGAGCAGGCAATGGATGAGCCAAAGTGCTAAGTTCCAAGACTGTAGGTCTTGGAAAGAACATTTAAATTTAAAGTAGACCCCACAGGCCACATGGAATATACCTGAAAAAAGACTTACCAGTTTCCTCTCACATGAAGACCCCGGGTCTCATTTGCCCTATTCCCATCTTTGAGTGCCTGCTTATTGAATCATTTTCTTTACATCATACTGCCTTTCAGCCACCAAGTTGCAGATGCTACCATGAAGCCATACTGGCCTCCCTGGGCAGACAACCTTACCAATGTGTCTCAGAACCCCACAGCTCCAGGGCCCTAACCCACTATGGTAAAGACAGACAGGATAGGGGTATGGATCGACCTGACAATATCCATGTTCAGTGAAGAAGCAATTTCAGAAGCCAGACTTCTCACCTTCTACACCCCATAAAGAATTTAGGTCCACACTCTGAGAAAGGGATAAAGACTAGAGAAACTTCCAATGTAGAGGACAGGACACAGAACTCTGATGTTGGGGATTGTGTGTAATTGTATCACTGTTATCTTACAATCATCTTAATCATTATTAAATCATTAATTTAAAAAAAGGCCCTACACCCCTAGGACTTTGCCTCATCTTGAATCAACAATGGTAGAGAATGTTCCATCCTCAGAAGGGAGGATGGACAACATACACTATGTTCCACCTGAGGAAGATGGGCCCTAAAATTGGGGCAGCTTGGAAGTTCCTACTCATGACCACAGAATATGAGTTCAGATCTACAGGGATGCAGAGGACACATAGGCTCCTAAGCTGAATATGGGCCCCAGATTAAATCAAATCGATGGGGTTTACAGTCAACAATATTATACCCCTTTCTCATATTTGGGAGCTACTCTCTTCCCTGATCCAGCCTTCTGGTCCTTTTTCCAGCCATGACATCATCTCCCCAGACAATAACTTGGGTCCATCTGCACATCAGATTTCAGGTTCAGGGAAAAAAATATACAGTCACAGGCCCTTTGGAATATAGGCCTACTAGCTATCTACACACCCCCAACTCTTAATCTGCACTAGTCCTGTCTTTAGGTTAATGCTTAGTCAACAAGTTGTTTGGCCTTATATGTTAACTCTCTTTTCAGCCACCAGGTTTCAGATGCTACCATGATGCCAAACAGACTTACCTGGACAGACAACCCCACCAATGTGTCCTGGAGCCCCACCAGAGCCCCACTTCCCCAGAGCCCCACCCTACTTGGGAAAGAGAGACACAGGCTGGGAGTATAGATCAACCTGCCAATGCCCATATTCAGCGGGAAGCAATTACAGAAGCCAGACCTTCCACCTTCTACACCCCATAATGATCCTGGGTTCATACTCTCAGAGGGATAAAGAATAAGAAAGCTATCAGGGGATGGGATGAGATATGGAATTCTGGTGGTGAGAAATGTGTGAAGTTGTACCCCTCTTATCCTATGGTTTTGTCAATGTTTCCTATATATACATATAAAAACCTACAGATTCCCAATTCTTAGAGAAGAAACAAGAGGGGAAAGGCCCTTAGTTGGGTGTGGAGTAGATAGTGTTGTATAAACACCTATCACAGGAAGATGAGGAAAAGAAAAAAAAAATAAGGAAGGAATGGCATAAGCTGGCATTCAAATTTATGTTAACTACAGCAAGCAATGTTTGCTCAGTCACTAAATATGTGTGTGGTCTTTTACAAACCCCGGAATAACAAGCATTTGGCACTGATTCATATGTTTAGCTTATCTTGTTTGCCATATACCCAGATCATAAGTCTTGCCTTTCTTCTTCTATCTTCCTTATGTCTGTCATCTGTCTGCTTCCTCTGGTATGTAAATGGTTATATCTTTCTTTCTTCTTTTTTTTTTTCCAAGTTCTAATAACCTACCTCCAGGACTCCAGGACTTCTACCTTTCTTGGATAAGTGATCTCAGTGCCCCCAATATGCCAGCATTCTCTACTAGCCTTTCTCACCAATGCACACATATTTTTAACTTTGTTCTGTTTACTTTTTCTCCTTGCAGATCTGGACTTTTGGTAAACAGATGTTGGAGCTGTTAGGTGTTTTCCTGTTGCCAAGAACTTGCGGTTTCTGAGTTAGAGGGATAATAAATAGAATGAGCACAAAGGAACTTCCTACCTTTTTGTTTTCCCAAAAGGTAGTTATTGTTTCATAGAACAAAGAAAATACATAGACTCATGGATTTTTTTCCCCTTCAGCTAATTTTTGGCATTCTTGTAGATCAGAGGGGTTCACTGTCTATTATCAAACTGTATTGTCTATCTTTTTTTAGCTTTATTTTTCCCCATAGAGGTAGAGACATGGAGCGAGGGAAGGGCAGAGGGAGAGAAAAAGAAACAGAAAGAACACAGCACCAAAGCTTCCTTTAATGCGGGGGATGGGGGGCAGGCTCAGACATGGGTCACACACACATGACAAAGCAACCAGCACATTATCCAAGTAAGCTATTTAACTGGGCCCTTTTCTAGTCTCTGTGAAGGGTGAGTTAAGTGTTTCTGTGTTTGTCTTCATGAATATTTGAGTACGATACAGGAAGAATCTGCCACCAATCTGCCCATGGGCACTGTTTTTTTTTTTTTACGATAATAGCAGACAGAAGATTAGAGACTTGTCTACACTTACCATCTCTGTGTAGCCATGGGCCAGTTCCTGAAGCCCTCTGAAGCTCAATCTTCCTGTACTTGAAATAAGGCTAAAGTATTTACCTACTCATGTAAAGAGAAGATCTAGTGGCTTAATATTGCAGTGGATTTACATATGCATATTTGAAAAATAGCTACTATGTCATTGTAGCTATCTAACTTCCATAGTAAATGGTTAGAGGCAAGAGAAAAAAAATACAATATTGTAATTCAGAAAGGTTGGGCATAAGGTCTAGCTAATTTGCACTTTGCATATGTATTCACAAGGTATAAGGCACTTTTATAATAAAAAAAAAATCAAGTCACAGGAATACATATAAAGACAACAATGAGACACCACTTTATACCCAAGAGGATATCATATGTTAGGAAGGGCAGAAACAACACAAACAGCAAATATTGGCAAGGAGATGGAGGGAAAGGAACCTTTCGACATTGCTGGTGAGAAAGTAAATTGGTCAAACCCTTGTGGAAAACAAGTCTGGAGATTTCTTAGGAAGCTAGAAATGGACCTACCCTATAACTCAGCAATTTCTTTCCTGGAAATCAATGCAAAAGAAACAAAATCATCTATCCAAGGAAATCTAGATATACCTATGTTGATAACAGCAAGATTTATAATATCCCAAACTTGGAAGAAATTCAGATGCCCAAGGACAGATAAGTGACTAAGAAAGTTGTGGTATATACACAGTGGAATACCACTCAGCTGTTAAAAATGATAATGTCATCTTGTTTGCCTCATCTTAGATGGAACTTGGAGGTATCATGTTGAGTGGAATAAGCCAAAAATCATAGGTAGAACTTAAGAAACCAGGAAATAAAAGGAAACCACAAAGTGAACCTTGAATTGAGTATGTCATATTGCCCCAAAGCAAAGGACTCTGGGGAAGGAGTGGAAGGGTGGGGTGGAGAGCGTGCTGAGGTCCTGTTAAATGATGGTGGAAAATGACCTAAGTTAAGAGAAAGCGTATACACCTTTTATGGTGTTGATATCCATACTGTAAATGCCTCAATCAAATGATTTTTTTAAATATATTTATTTATTTATTTATTTATTCCCTTTTGTTGCCCTAGTTGTAGTTATTATTGTTGTTGTTATTGCTGTTGTTGGATAGGACAGAGAGAAATGGAGAGAGGAGGGGAAGACAGAAAGGGAGAGAGAAAGACACCTGCAGACCTGCTTCACCGCTTGTGAAGGGACTCCCCTGCAGGTGGGGAGCCGGGCCTCGAACCGGGATTGTTATGCCGATCCTTGGGCTTTGTACCACCTGCGCTTAACTAGTTGTGCTACTGCCCAACTCCCTCAATCAAATGAGTTTTAAGAGAAAAAAAGGAGCCAGGTAGTGGCACATCTGGTTCAGGGCACATGTTGCCATGTGCAGGGACCCAGGTTCAAGCTCTGGGTCTCCACCTGCAGGGGAAGAAGGTTTCAGGAGTGGTGAAGCAGTGCTTCACCCTCTCTATCTCTGTCTCTCCCTCTCTACCCCATCTCCCTCTCAATTTCTCTCTGTCCTATCAAACAAACAACCAAATAAATAAATTTTTCAAAGTTTTTTTTTTTTTTTGGCCTCCAGGGTTATCGCTGGGGATCAGTACCTACACTGCCCCTGCGGCCTTTTTGTTTTGTTTTGTTTTGCTTTGTTTTGTTTTCGATAGGACAGAGGGAAATTGAGAAAGGAGAGGAAGGTAGAGAGGGAGAGAGAAAGACCAGCTTAATCGCTTGTGAGGTGACCCTTGCAGGTGGGGAGGGGTTGTCTCAAACAGGTACTTTTGCGCGGATCCTCGCGCGGGTGGTTCCTTGAGTTTCATACTATGTGCGCTTAACCCGGTGTACCACCGCCTGACGCCATTGCACTCGCACTCCGTACACTACACAGGTGAAAGGACGGGCTGACGTTACACAAGTGAGTTTATAGAGTCAGACATTTTTCAGAGGGTTCAATTGTACATTTACTATTCTGGAGCAGAGCCACAGGACTTTCCACTGCCAAACCAGACTAAGTTTTTCCCTGCTTCATACCTTCCTTAGAAACTTCTTCTGGTCCAACAAGTGCATCAGGTAGAGATGAGCCCTCCTCTCCCTCCCTCTGCCTATCTCCCACGTGATGATGGATGAAGGTCAAAGCCCATTCCCTGCCCATTTCATGCAGGGATCTGAAGATTAAATAACAGGGTGCTTGAAGACGAGCGTGATACCATTTTCAAATCCATATCCTCTCTGGAATTGCCTTTTACAAGCTGCAAAAGGGAAGCCGACAGTATATATCAGACCCATGTTCAGATTCCTCATTAGCATCTAACAAGAGAGATTCGGTTAAATGATTTGTCACCAGGGTTCCTGCCAGAAAACTCCATGCTGAATTTTGCAATTGATTCTCCAGACCCTTCCAGAAGTTACCTTGAGAGCAAGATAATGAAAACAAATGAAGCCCAACTACAGAGATGTAATTAGGGGTAGCCTTGAGCAGCTGTGGTTTTCAATGAGACTCTGAGACGTGTTCAAGGATTTGGAATTGCTCCCCTAAATCTGTGGACCCTTTCCCACCTCCAAAGAGATTTTTTGTTCAAACTCTTTGCCCCTTTAAATCAGGTTCCAAAGTTAATGGGGGCAGTAGGAAGGATAAGTGTGACTGTCTTTTTTTTTTTCTTCTTGTACTTTCATAAATGACTTTGATCTTGGTGCAGTGCACTTGGAGCACCTGTTCCTTATAGCTCCTGAATAAATAGGAATTGAGAAAAGAAATTGTCTGTCATTAAGACAACAAAGGATCTAGGAAAGTACCTACAACTGGGAAGAAAAAGCTATTGACTACTTTTCTTTTTCTCCAAGGAAAATGCAAGGGGGGAAATGTTTTCATTTAACAAGTAGATTTTGAAGGTAGCTCTTTCCCAGCCTAGTGTGGTCATGACCACTTACTCGACCGCCACACCACAGAGTCTGTGATGAACTGCTTTCCAGACAGATGCCAAGCACCAGGACTCTGATTCAACTACCCAACACTAATGTGTGCTCTGTGAGACTCTCTCTCTCTTACTCTCTCTTTCTCTCTCTCTCTCTCCCTCCTCTTCTTTTTTAATTAGTAATTTAGTATTAATTTACAAAGTTATAAGGTAAAGGGGCTAGAGGGTGGCGCATGTGATTAAACTCACACATCACAGTGCGCAAGGACCCAGGTTCAAGCCTCTGGTCCCCACCTGCAGGGGAAATCTCCACAAGTGGTGAAGCAGGGCTGCAGGTGTCTCTCTGTCTCTTTCCATCTCTATCTCCCCCTCCCCTATCAGTTTCTCTCTGTCTCTACCCAAGAATAAATAAAATAAAATTATAAGGTAATTGAGTTTTAATTCCATAACATTTCCACAGAGTTCTGTGTTCTTGTCCCCCTCCATTGGAAATTGCAATAGTTTTCCCAAGGTTACAGATATGAGTTGCCTTTGCTTATGTATATGTGTATGTGTATCTGTATCTGTATAAGTATCTGTATCTATAAAATACAAAGAAAGAAAGAAAGAAAGAAAGAAAGAAAGAAAGAAAGAAAGAAAGAGTCACATAGGAAAAACATTCTATTGAGTATGGCATGAATGACACAGGGAAAATAATTCTTAAAAATTATGAAGTTGGGAGTCAGGTGGTAAGGCAGTGGGTTAAGCGCACATGGCACAAAGCACAAGAACCAGTGTAAGGATCCCGGTTGGAGCCTCCGGCTCCCCACCTGCAGAGGAATCGCTTCACAGGCTATGAAGCAGGTCTTCAGGTGTCTATCTTTCTCTCCCCCTCTGTCTTCCCTTCCTCTCTCCATATCTCTCTGTCCTATCCAACAACGATGACTAAATAATAACTATAATAATCAAACAACAAGGGCAACAAAAGAGAATAGATAAATAAATAAAAAAATATCATGAAGTTACCTTCTTCACCTCATCTTGGGTGGACTTGAAGGAATTATGTTAAGTAAGTTAAGTCAGAAAATGAATGATAAATATGGGGTGATCTCACTGATGGACAGAAACTGAGAAACAGGCACAACAAGGGGAAACAAAGTAAAACTTGGACTTATTTTGTGTATTGCACCAAAGCAAAGGACGCTGGGGAAGAAGGACAGATAGAAAGTTGGAGGGGGGTGGGAAGAGAGGAGGGACTTTCAGGTCTTGGTACATAATGATAGAGAAGGAACTATGTTGGAGGTGAGAGTGTTTTGCAGACACCTATCATGGTGAGACGGGAAACTGTACCCATGTGGCAACAACTGTACTGTAAACCAATAAGCTCCCAGTAAATAATAATAATAATAATATTTATAAAACACAGTTACCACTTGTTCCTTTGTGGATGTTCTAGGCTTTGAAAGTACAGATGTGGATGTTTTTCATCACAGTGTGTAACCTAATGACTCAGTAATAAAATCATCAACTCCTGGAGTTGGGGGGTAAGGGAGGCTGTTGGATTCCATGACAGCCACTGTGATAAGACAGTCCTGCTAGGGGAGCTGGCGGTTGCCTTGGCAACCAGCCTACCACCATGGCTGCTGCTTGACCAGGGGGAGGGGAATCACACCAGCACAATGCCTGTGTTTTCATTATGCTATGAGGTCTGACAAGTCTGTTATGTTCCATTATGTTGTTTGCTTCTGAAGGACCCCAAGGACTTATGCTAGTGTCACCTCCCATTGGCACAAGGGGAACTGAGTCTCCAAACAGTCAGCAACATGCACAAGGTCACCCAGCTGGGAATCTAAAGTGACAGAACATGTTCCACTTCTTACTGCCTCAGCCCCCGCTCTTAGCTAAAGCTCTTTGTTTTCAGTCCACTTGCAGTTACCCGTGATCTATCAGGGAAACATGGTCAGATGATGGTGCAAACTTTCCCCCATAGAAGCATCATTTTTCTGATGGCAGTCATCGACAGAACACAAAATCAAGATGTAAGCTTGAAAATACACAGGAGTGATCCATACCTGGGATTTTACCAGTAAAGTTTGTATTTATTCAATTAACTAAATCTAATAGACCAGCTTAGAAAGTTCTGGCTCCAAAAGACAAAATGTATCACTCCACCTCTATGTAATATGGAGAAACAACAACAACAACAAAAGATTGAATAAAGACAAAATAAGATAAAATTTTTGAACTCTAAAAGGAAATAGTGTGGTAAGCACAAAAGAAAGAGAAAGGTTAGGGGACTGAGAAAGGGAGAAAGACACATGTTGGTTTTTCTTTTTTAAAAAATATTTTTGTGTTTATTTGATATACAGCCAGAAATCAAGAGGGAAGGGGATGATAGAGAGGGTGAGAGAAAGAGAGACACCTGCAGCCCTGATTCCCCACTTGCAAAGCTATCCCTCTGCAGGTGGGGACTAGGGGCTCCAGCCTGAGTCCTTGTAGCGTGCGCTATACACCATATACATCACCACCTGACCCCTCATGTGTTGATGTTTGAATTATGCACATCTGAAACCTGTACATCACTAGTCTGAGAATATTTCACTTATATGTTCTCACACTTTGTAAAAAGAGGGTTCTGGCTACTGCATATGTTTTCATATATATTAAAGACAAGAGAACACTAAAGATGGTAACTGCTGACCAAAGACTCCATTATGCAGATTCTGAAAATATACATAATAATAGTTTACTGAGATCTGATTAACTTACGGTGGACAGGTGGAAAAATGTTCCAAAAAATGTTGAAAAGCAGAAAATGCACTTATTATTGTTTTTGTTTTTGCCTCCAGGGTTATTGCTGGGGTTCGGTACCGGCACTGCAAACCCATTGCTCCTGGAGGCCATTTTTTGTTGCCCTTGTTGCTCTTGTTGTTGTTATTATTGTTATTGTTGTATTGACATCACTATTGTTGGATAGGACAGAGAGAAATAGAGAGAGCAGGGGAAAACAGAGAGGGAGAGAGAAAAATAGACACTGCAGACCTGCTTCAGCGCTTGTGAAGCGACTCCCCTGCAGGTGGGGAGCCGGGGACTCGAACCAGGATCTTTATGCCAGTTCTTGCGCTTTGTGCCACCTGTGCTTAACCCACTGTGCTACCGCCCAGCTCACTTATTATTGTTTTAATTACAGTTTTCAGCCTCCAGTAGAAACAATTTAGAGTCATCAAAAGTTAGCAAGCTGAGAAATAACTTATTTGTATATCACTCCATGTTTACAAGGAAATTAACAGAATGTTTTCAAAATAAAAAGAAGTCTTAGATCTCAAGGAGTCATTTTTCAGTCCTTGAGGCATTACACTTTGTTACAAATTCTACTCGTGACGGGTGATATGTAAAGACACCAAAGTAAGCAGTTAATGAACTAACTGTACAGTTTCCTGTGGTACAACATTGACAACTCTATCTATTCATTGGCAATAGGAAAACTCAAACTACAATAGCTTGTAGTCATTAGCCTTGATTTCACAACTTTATTGAATACATGTTAGAATTTATCTCTGCCTGCCCTAGTGAAGAATACAAAACACGAACAATGTCCTGAAACTATCTGAATTTCTTGAGGACATAAATAAAAGATTTGAAGTATCTTTTGACTCTGGGTGTCTGGGAATAATTATATCCACATTCAAAACGACTTGCTTTGGTAAAGCAACATAAGCAACTAGTTAGAGTACTTGCCATGTGCCAACAACAGGAAAGGAGTATGAAATGAAAGAACCCAATTTATGATTTTTTACTTCATAACAATCATCTTGCAACAGTTCTTTTTAAATCTTGAATTACAGAGTGAGAACAGCCAAGATACAACCAGAAGCTAAGATAAAACATAATGAAGAGATGCCATTTTATAAGATATAAACTAAGCTGGAAACTGGAGACAAAACAATCCATCCAAAGTCAAGTGAAACTTAAAAGACACTCACTAAACAATTCACACTTACTAGATGTAAAGAAAATTTTATCTTCATTCATTGACATATTCTGTGTCTCCTTGGCATTTATTATCACCTCCCAAAAAGGTGGGGGGGGGGGGCTTCCTTACACTCTATCTGAATCCAAGCCCTCAGTCCTCACATCTCCACAGTTGATCTCTCCATTTGTCACATTTCACTGCCTGTTGTTCTCCTCATATATATAGTAAAAAATTAAAAAAAAAAACTTCCCTACTAGAGAAACTCCTTATGATGGAGTTCAGCCTGCAATTGAAATCATTCATATTTTTATAGGCATAGGTACATACAAGGGTTTTTTTTTATCAAGAACATACTTGAAGTGATGTGAGATTCCACGTTGGTCTTTGCTTGACCCCTGGGAAATGCTTAAAGAACTAAGTGCAAGGATAATACAAAGCCTAGAAAATGCCATTGGATGCTGCTGTGTGTGTGTATGTGTGTGTGTGTGTGTGTGTGTGTGTGTGTGTGTGTGTAGCTCAGGGGCATAAACTTCAGGGTTTACACCCCAGTTATAATGTTTAGTTAAAATAATCTATAAAAGAACATTATGATATTTTTTTCTAGATCCCTGTGACCATAGTCTTGAGCATATAACTTTCTTGTAGACTTAGGTTTGGTCTTGTTTCCATGGCTTTTACTGATTTTATTTGACATCTGACTGTGTTCATTGTGTTGATGTTGTCAGAGAATGCAATGTTGTTTCATGAAGGAGTCCACCATTTTGCAAGGGTGAATTGAAACGTAGTCATGAAAAATGGAAATACATGTCTTCTCTTGATGGTCAAATGACAATGTATGTCCCAGGCTTTCATGCCCAGATAGGAATTATCTAGACATATAAATAAAACCATCATAAATGTCACCCTCAAAGCAAACCACTAGCACTGTCACTTAGAAAAGTGAATTTAACTCTGAGCAGTTCTGGAACAGTCTTTGGGAATACTACCCATAGGTAGAGACTTGTGAACTCTGAACACAGCCCATCAGAGGTCAACAGAAGACAAGTTGATGTAGTATTAGAGAAGCCTTGGGGGGGGGGCTTGAACGTTTAAAAGCAGGCACAAATTGGCAGTGATGCTATGATGCTAGATGTCCCATTCAAATCTAACCTTTGACTCTTAGCAGTTGGAAGTTCTTTTTTTAAATTTTTCTATATTTAATATTTATTTTCCCTTTTGTCGCCCTTGTTTTAGTTATTGTTATCGTCATTGTTGGATAGGACAGAGAGAAATGGAGAGAGGAGGGGAAGACAGAGAGGGGGAGAGAAAGATAGACACCTGCAGACCTGCTTCACCGCTTGTGAAGCGACTCGCCTGCAGGTGGGGACCCAGGGGCTCCAACCAGAATCCTTACACTGGTCCTTGAGCTTCATGCCACGTGTGCTTAACATGCTGGGCTACCGCCCGACTCCCCAGTTGGAAGTTTTTAAGTCATCATAAAACTCCTGAATTTTGATGCCTTCATTGTTAAAGTA
This sequence comes from Erinaceus europaeus, assembly GCF_950295315.1. NCBI lineage: Eukaryota > Metazoa > Chordata > Mammalia > Eulipotyphla > Erinaceidae > Erinaceus > Erinaceus europaeus. The sequence goes on from NC_080167.1 coordinate 19,857,772, forward strand.
TAGGCAATGACCACACTTAGAATCACAGAATAAAGAAAACAAGAGTATCTACGTTAATGATTACAAATGTGTCTTGTACTAGTTCTCAGGAGAGATCAGTGATGGTTAATGAACTCTATTTTATTTTAATGAGGAGAGAGAGAAAAAGAGAGAAAGACTAGGGTACCGCTCAGATCTGGCATATGGTGGTTCTGGGGACTGAACCTGGAAGCTCAGAGCCTCACGCATGAGAGTCTTTTACAAAGCCATATGCTATCTCCCCAGCTACAGGAGAGTCTAAACCAAGGTCACTTCACCTTTTTTTCCCTATGGATCTGGCCATAATACTCTGTGTGTCTCTTTTCTTTCTTGGTGTTTCCCACAATCCTTTGTACCTTTGGAACTCCATAACTCTAATGTCAGCGCAACTTCTCCCTAATTGATGGCTGATCTTCTTAGATGGACACCACTCACTGAATTAAAGTCCTATCCTAGGCTGGGAGTATAGATAGACCTGTCAACGCCCATGTTCAGCAAGGAAGCAATTACAGAAGCCAGACCATCAACCTTCTGCATCCCACAATAACCTTGGGTCCATACTCCCAGATGGATAAAGAATAGAAAAGCTATCAGGGGAGGGGATGGGATACAGAGTACTTGTGGTGGGAATTATGTGGATTTGTACTCCTCTTATCCTATGGTTTAGTCAATGTTTACTTTTTCTAAATAAAAAATTTTTAAAAAAAGAACTCAGGACAAAAATAAATAAATAAAGTCTTGTCCTAGTCCACTATGACCTCATCTTAACTATGTGCAATCACAAAGATAAGCTAAGATAAGCTAAGATTCTAAGATTTCATACATACATTTGTCAGGAGAGGAACAAAAAAATAAATCAATACACACACCACATCCTTGATTGAGTGACAGTGCCTTCTATGTCTGGGGCTTTAATAGGCCTCTTTCTAGAGAAGAAAAGCAGCCTTTCTATTGCTGCCGAACTAGATTTCCTCTTAATTAACACACTAAGCTCACTTACAAGTGATGGTGAGGAAGGATAAAAATTTACTGACAAGATAAACCAGTTGATAAACTTCAGCGAGGCTCTTTGGAGGCTTTCCCCCACCTCTAAAATTGAAAGCCGATTATAGTGTAGGCTGTAATTACCTGAGCCCATTATACGGCCAGGGGCAGGTGACACTTAAAGAAATTGTGCAGATGCTGAAACGGTCTCCAAGAGCCCTCCATGTAGCCCCAATCTGAGCATGGTTGAAAACACATCTTAAAATAGACCAGAGCTAAATCTCCTGCAGCAGGCAGGAGAGGAAAAGTGCAGAACATAAAATGACAAGCAGAATAGCTAACAGGGAAGAGTGGTTTCCTTCTGACCCCACATCCTCGCTTACAAAAGGGACAGCTGTGCTTATATGTTATAGACTGGATTCTGATCACTGCCAAAGACTATACTTTCAGGGGGCATTTCTATAGTTCATTACTGATCACTGCCAAAATTATCATCACCACTGCCATCACCACCCTCAACACCGTAACCATCACCAATAAGCACTATCACTATCCTCATCATAACCACTACCCTCATCAGCATGACCATAACCATCATCCTCTCCACCACCATCATTATTACCATCCTTACTACCACCACCATCATCACCATTCTTATCACCACTACCATCCTCATCAATACCATCCACATCTCCATCCTCATCAATACATCCTCATTAATACCAACATCAACACCATCTTCATCACCAGCACTGTTACCACCATCCTCATCACAATCCTCATCACCACCTTGATCCTCATTCACCATCACAGTCCTCATCACCACAACCATCCTCATCACCATCATTATCATCATCCTCATTACCACCTCTGTCATATCCATCGTCATCACTATCTTCACCACCATCTTCCTCATCAACATCATGATCATTATTCATCACCATCACCATTACCACCATCCTTATCACCTTCATCACTCCCCATCTGCATCATGAATCCATCATTCTTATCACTCTCATCATCTACATCACTTCCATCCTCATAATGGCCACAACCCCAAGACTGACCTATGCAGGGATATGGCTTCCAGCTCAGGCTCACTGGAGACAATCTGCTGAGTCACAATTTATCATCCTCTCCCCCAATGTAGATGGTTTTCCTTTCTGGCCTCTCAGAAGTGATGGTCCCAGGACATTATTTAACAAGCACCCTCCATTTTGGAGACTTTTCCAGGAAGTTCATCATATAAAAAATATCAGGCCTGATATTTTTCAAACAAGAAGTGTTGACTGTGGTCAGACAAGGCATTAAGCAAAAAAAAAAAAAAAAAAAACCGCATTTCATTCATAAAACCTCATTTCATTCATAACAAATCCACATGATGAGTATCTTCTGTATATTTTATAGGTGCCCACATTATATCACAGAATCCAATGTCTACCTGGTAAATTGTGGATCTATGAGTCTGTACCCAGTTCACACACAAATTCCCACACTCTGTAAACAACACACTAATCTAATTTCTGACACCAATGTCAGATGTTTTCATGGGATTTACTTACATGGATTCATTTATTCATTCATTTTACTAAAGTGCATGGAGAATATTAGACTTTGTGCTTCAAGGAGGCAAATTAGGAGAGTTGTTGGGTACTCTCATGTCTCCATAGCTTTTCTTTTCCCATCTTTTTTTTTACTGATGTGGGGTTAATGTAGGTATTAATGACACCACCACCACTCCCATCAATGGATGATACTCAAAGCACCCTCAGCATATGTTTCAGGGGATTTAGTATACAGCCTGCAGTGTTCTTCCTGGTTCTTTGCTCAGTGGACTGAATCACTACCTTCACCGTTACTCTTCCAAATCAGATGTTCACTCCTCCAGGCACACAATTTGAGTTCCAGAATGAACCTCTGTCTTTAGATGTGCACCCGTTCGCTCTGCTTACCACATTACCCCATGAAAAATGCTCCATTTGCAGAAGGAATGTGTAGATGCTAGACAATGAACAGTCTCCATCACTTCCTCAGTGATGCTTGTAAAAAATAATAATAACATTTTTATCCTGGATAGAAGAGTCTAGGAAATATTGGTCACTCCATAAGGAAAAGTATGTGTACAAATGGGCTTCTTCTCCAAGAATCTTTACAAGGTAGTTTCCAGAGTTCTCACAGATGTCTTCTCTTCTGAAATCCACACAAATATTTAACGAGGAAACATTTATTGTGAATCTACCTGTAACCATGGAAAAATAGCATGGAAGTATATATCAAATGTAACAAGGTAATACCTCCATAGGGATATTGCAGGCTCCTTCATTTTAGTGGTTATACATTTAATTCTCACAGTAGAAAGAAAAACAGAGAGCACAATTATTATAAGTCCTGTAATCCTGCTTCATTGCTTCATTTGGTGAACAAAAAAAAGAAAGAAAGAAAAGACTATTGCAAGGTAAGATGAAATGTAATTGCTTAACAACATAAAATAAATTCCGAGCTGTTCTATAATTAAGTTTTCAGAACAAAAGTAACTGCAGGGGTGAACTCAATATTTCTGTTTGGTGTAGGAAACATTTTCTTCAAGAAAATCTGGGGGCACATTTCTAAGGATCTAACCAATTTAGTGGCCCTGGCAGTGAGCAGCATGATTGTGTTTTATTCATCTCACTAAAGAAATGTGAAACCAAGGGGACTTCACTGAAGTATCTTAGGAGGAAAGACAAAGCCTGTCTTTCAGCTTCACATGATTTGATGAGATGGAAGCACCACTGGTTTGTTACACATGAAAGATCGGTTTGGTTGTTTTGCCTTGGCTCAAAATAGAAGGCAATAGCAAATGGATTGATTTGATAGATGTCCGGGGAAATCATAAGAAAATCATATTAGCTCAACATAAGTAATACAGAAAAAGGAGTTATTAAAGTGATGAGTACAATTCAGGGCAGAAGGGACCTAAAAAAATGTGTTCATTTACTGAATCATTGAGAACAAGGAAGCACCCAGAGCCCACTCATGAAACCCGCCACTCAAGAGGAGGAATAGGCTACCTGTTGGCACCCATAACTTGATGCTGAAGAGACAGTCCATTCTAGGCCACAACTACAGTTCAAGGGATCCAAGGACCTTATGGAAACTTGGGTGCCTACCAGTCACTTCCCACCTCTAGTATAGGTGCAAGCCCAAAAGGAGGTCCTACTCCAGAAATGGACAGTCAGTTGATCCTGGGGTACCAGATCTTCAAACTTAGAACAGAGCAGTTTGGATTTGTATATGAAATTATAAGCTATCATTTAGGACAGCTAATTCACAACATAGTTCAAGTAAATTCAGTAGTCCAAGAAAACTAAAGGTGGTCTATCTCTTGTAGATATCTTGCATTAGATATTATATAATATAATATATATTTAATACACACACATATGCCTTGTCAAGCACACTACATCAGGTTTGAGGATAACACTGAATTCCAAAATGTTCTATCACCTCTTCAGGTTCAGATGAAGGCAGAAAGACCCTGGGATATCTCATTCCTCAATTAAGATCAAGAGACCTCTCAGAGAACAAGGCAATGGTACACCTGGTTGAATATAGATACTATCATGAGCAAAGATCCAAGTTCAAGTCCCCAGTCCCTACCTTTTCCCCCAGCAGGAGGAAAGCTTCAGGAGCAGTGAAGCAGTGTTGCTGGTTTCTCTCCTTCTATCTTCCCATCCCCTCTCAATTTAACTTTGTTTTATGTGAAGAAGAAGATGATAATGATGATGATGAAGAAGAAGAAAAAGATGAATGGGAGAAAGGAGAAGGAGAAGAAGAAAAAAGAGAAAGAATTGCCATGGAGGGGGGTGCAGGTGGTGGCACACCTGGTTGAATGCTCACATTACAGTGCATAAGGACCTGGGTTCAAGCCCCTGGGTCCCCACTAGCAGGGGGATGCCCCGGCCAGCAGGGCGGTGAGCAGGGGCTAGGAACCCAATGAGACCTGAAATGATAGGGACAAGAGGCACGAAGAACGACAGCAAGTCAAGTTTCTGATCAAGCTGTAAATTTTATTGTGAGCACAGGCATTATAAGGCTTTGGGGAAGGAGGGGGGAAGTGCTGGAGGAGGAGGAGGGGGAGCAATCTTCAAAGGGGGAATGTTCCTTGCAACATACAATGGATGAAATCATGTTTGCTACCACAACTATGTGTTGTGTCACTGTTTCTGATAAATGGTCTACCTGAGGGGAAAATGGCCTGCCCAGGGGGAAATGAAACTTGTCTCGAGGGCTTCCATTGTTTCAAAGCTTATCATCTATCAAGCAGAGAAATGGCTCCTGGCAGGGGGAAAGCTTCACAAGTAGTGAAGCAGGGATGCAAGTATTTCTGTCTCTCTCCCTCTCTATCTCCCCCTGCTTAATTTCTCTCTGACTCTGTCCAATAATAAATAAATAAATTTAAATATTTTTAATAGAGAGAATGGCCATTAAAGCAGTGAATTCATCGTGCACGCAACAAGCCCCAGTGGTAACCCAGGTGGCAATAAAACACAAAACTAAGCCTATCAACATCACTGATTATCACCACTAACCCTCAAGGAGAGTGCAGAAATAAGTGGGTCTTGGTGGATACCAAGGGCAGGAGACACACCAGGTGCACAAGGTCCCCACTGGAGATGCCAGCCATCTTCTTCCAGTGTCTCAGTGGAAGACTGAGTCCCATGTGGGCCAGAGTGTGGTGAAGAACCCTTGGAACTGCCACTGGTATCAAACAAGTCATCATCTAACAAGGTGAAGACTGTGACCACATAGGGAAATGTGACTTCTCCACCTCTACATTCTTCTTGAAGACGGTTACAAAACATAGTAACTGAAGTCTGGGCAGTAGTGCACTCGGTTAAGTACACACAAGACTATGCAAAGGGACTCAGGTTCAAGCCCTCACTCCCCACCTTCAGGGAGCGGATGCTTCAAGAGTGGCAAAAAAGTACTGCAGTTGTCTGTCTTTCTTCCTCTCTATCTCCCCCACCCCTCTCAATTTCTCTCTGTCTCTACCTAATAAAGGAAAAAAAAAGGATGCTGGGGGCAGTGGATTTGTCGTGCAGGCAAGGAGTACCAGCAGTAACTCTGGTAGCAATAAGAAAAAGAAGACAGTGGCTCTATTTTGGCTATAATTGGGGGTCTGGGAGGTATCTTCATGCTGGACTCTTCATGGCAGCATTACAGAAATGAAATTGGTGAGAGCATTTATTGTCAGTTCTAAAATGGCCCTCCCAATCAAAGTGACTCTCAGTGGGATAGAAAGCAAAAGCAAACACACTCCCACCTAAACATGTTGAAAAAAAGCCTGCTTGAAATTGATGTGTTTCATCAAGAAGTCTCTCTGGTTATAAATAACAGACTTCAGAACCTGAATTCTAGTACTTGATTTTCATGAAGAATGCTTTACTCCTTGGGAAAGAAACACTAAAGGCTGTGGATTTTCCCAGTCGTTCCTTTAAGTGGAGCCCATTACCTGGGGTACAGTTCAAGTACTCCAGGTCAGAGAGGGCCCCACCCCACACTTTCCAGAATGCTTATTCTCTGTAGGTCTGTTTTCCTTTTTAAAATTTATTTCTTTATTGGGGAATTAATGTTTTACATTCAACAGTAAATATAATAGTTTGTACATGCATAACATTTCCAAGTTCTCCATATAACAATACAACCCTCACTAGGTCCCCTGTCATCCTTCTTGGACCTGTATTGTCCCCACCCCAAGAGTCTTTTACTTTGGTGCAACACACCAATTCCAGTTCAGGTTCTTACTTGTGTTTTCTCTTCTGATCTTGGTTTTCAACTTCTGCCTGAGAGTGAGATCATCCCATATTCATCCTTCTGTTTCTGACTTATTTCACTTAACATGAATTTTTCAAGGTCCATCCAAGATTGGCTGAAACCGGTGAAGTCACCATTTTTTATAGCTGAGTAGTATTCCATTGTGTATATATACCACAACTTGCTCAGCCACTCATCTGTTGTTGGACACCTGGACTGCTTCCAGGTTTTGGCTATTACAAATTGTGCTGCTAAGAACATATGTGTACACAGATCTTTTTGGATGGGTGTGCTGGGTTCCTTAGTATATATCCCCAAGAGAGGAATTGCAGGATCATAGGATAGGTCCATTTCTAGCCTTCTGAGTGTTCTCCAGACTATTCTCCACAGAGATTGGACAAATTTGCATTCCCAGCTGTGTGGGAGGGTTCCTTTGACCCCACACCCTCTCCAGCATTTGTTGCTGTTACCTTTTCTGATGTATGACATTCTCACAGGAGTGAAGTGGTATGTCATTCTTGTCTTTATTTGCATTTCTCTGACAATCAAAGACTTGGAGCATCTTTTCATGTGTTTCTCTTATAGGTCTGTTTTCTAAAGGATAAGGGTCAGTGGGGCTGAGGTGTGTGTGTAGCCGTGAGGGGGGGGGGGGACTGAGAATAATTCAGGCCCATGACTCACTCGACAGAAAGCTCAAGTAGTGGGGCCAGGTGGTGGTGCACCTGGTTAAATGCACATACTACCAAGGGTAAGGACCTGGGTTTAAGCCCCTGCTTCCCACCTGAGGGGGGTCTGCTACATGAACAGGGAAGCGAGTCTGTAGGGGTCTATTGTTCTCTCCCTCTCTTTATCTCCCCATCCTCTCTCAATTTCTCTTTGCCCTATCTAATGGGAGAAAAAAGGAATAAAAAAGGGGAAAATAAGGTGTCCGGCTGTAGTGCTGTGAGTTAAACGCTCATGGCACAAAGTGAAAGGACCTGAGTGAGGATCCCGGTTGGAGCCCCCGGCTCCCCACATGCAGGGGAGTCGCTTCACAGGCGGTGAAGCCGGTCTGCAGGTGTCTATCTTTCTCTCCTTCTCTCTGTCTTCCCCTCCTCTCTCGATTTCTCTCTGTCTTATCCAACAACATCAATGACTACAACAAGGGCCACAAAATGGAAAGCATGGCCTCCAGGAGCAGTGGATTCGTAGTACAGGCACTGAATCTCAGCAATAACCCTGGTGGCAAGAAAAAATAAATAAATAAAACAAAATAAAATAAATAAGGGTCCAATAGCTTTGCTTGAGGACTTGGGTTCAAGCCCATGGGCACCATATTGGAGAGCCTATAGGGCAGAAGTTTCACAAGCAGTATTTCAGCTGCCTCCCTGTCTCTCTCCCTCTCTAGCTCTCCCTCCTCTCTCAAATGCTCTCTCTTCTGTCAAATAAAGAAAACAAACAAATAAATGCATGCATATATTGGAAAGAGTGACCACTGGAAGCACTGAAAGGAAGGGCGGAAATTGGGAAGAGCCATAGAAAATTGGGAATTATCTGTAGTCACAAGTACTTGGACAGACATCATGACAAATTGCTTAAGAGCATGAATTCTGAAGCAGATGAGACCAGGGACTGAACCCAGCCCACCACACCCTGCTGTGCAACCCCACCCAGCTGGCTTCCTCCCCTCTTTTATGCACTTTGTGCATCTGCACAGTGGGAATGCCAATGATCTTCGCCTCATTCACCTGCTATGAGGGATAAATGGGTCCGGGCTAAAATGAAACTTGGGAGGGCTACATGAGGGGAAGTAGCTTTCCAGGACTTCTCTCAGACATGCCTCCTCCATTCTCTGTAGAGTGTAGTAGGTCAATCATTTCCCTGCAAATATCCCTGTTCACTACAAAAGAATGTCATTTAAGCTTGAAATGAGCTGCACCAGTGCTCACTGCTACTGTGCAAAGGCCAAGTTCAGGGACCAGGTGGTGGTACACCTGGTTAAGCACACACATTGCAGCACACAAAGAAACAGGTTCAAGCCCCTGGTCACCACCTGCAGATGGGAAAGTTTTACAAGTGGTGAAGCAGGGCTGCAGGTGTCTCTCTGTCTCTCTCCCTCTTTATCAACCCCTCCTCTCTCAATTTCTTTCTGTTTCTACTCAATAATAGATAAATAAATTTTTGTTGCACTTGTTGCCCTTGTTATTGTTATTGCTGTTGCTGTTGTTGAATAGGACAGAGAAAAATAGAGAGAGGAGGAGAATCAGAGATGGGGAGAGAAAGACAGACACCTGCAGACCTGCTTCACCGCTTGTGAAACGACCCTCCTGCAGATGGGGCTCGGGGGGCTGAAACTGAGATCCTTATGCCAGTCCTTGCATTTTGCACTATGTGCGCTTAACCCAGACTCTGACAAACAATTTTTTAAATTAAATAAAATAAAGGCCAAGTTCACTTCTCTGAAAGATTCATATAGAAGACTCACTCAGCCCATGGCCAGGCTGCTTGCTGTGTAAGTGAGCGTCCGGATTTGCAGTGAGAGGGTCTGTCTTATGTGAAAGAAGACATTGGAATTGTTTGTTTGTTTGATTGTTTGTTTGTATTGCCACCAGCATTATTACTGGGGCTCAGTGCAAATCCATCACTACTCCCAGGGGCCATCCCCCGACCCCCGATTTTTTTCTCTCATTTTATTTGATAGGATAGAGAGAAATTGAGAAGGGAGGAGGATCTGGAGAAGGAGGGAGAGACTGACACCTGCAGACCTGCTTCACTGCTGGAGAAGATTCCCCCTTGCAGGTGGAGGGCAGGGGCTTGAATCCAGGTCCTTGTGCATGGTAACCTGTGAGTTCTAGTCTGCGTGCCACTGCCCAGCCCCTGAAAACAATTTTTAAATCCAGTGGATTCTCCTGGCAAGACATCCCAGACCTACCCCCTGCTCCCCTGCTAAAAACCTAGCCTCTGACATCATTCTGGGCTCCCTCTATTCTAGCTAGGAGTCTTAAGGACATTGTTTATCCTGAAGCCCGTTACTTGCTGGTAGCATTCAGATAACAATAGTATTCATCTCAAAGGACCTTGGGGACTTTTAAATCTGTTTAAGCACTTCAGCATTTTATACTGTACCTAAGTTTTAACTGTACCTAAGATATAGTACCTCTACCGGACATTCACAGATGGTGGCTTCGTTTTATAAGGAAGTGAAGCTGGGCCTAAAAACAGCATCACCTGGAATCTTGATGCATCACAATAGACACTTAACTTGAGTTTCCTGAACATGTCACTTTCCACAGAGCTAACTTTTCTTCAAGGCTCTCCGAACTTCAATCAGAGAAATTCAATCTACCTGCAAGGGGAAGCTGGGAAATACAGTCTACCTGCAAGGGAAGCTGGGAAATACAGTCCACCTACAAGAAAGGCTGGGAAATATGGTCCAGCAGTTGGCAAAGGAAGAGTAACAGCGTTAGGAAATATTTTCTCTCTACCATCTCTCCAGGCTAAGAAGCTTGAGCTTGTTGTTTCTTCTCTCCCATTTGTAACTTTCATGTTCCTTCTACCCTAAGTGCCTTTCCCAGGCATTTCTTTAAATAGGCAGAGTTCAGCCCTATCTCACTTCAAAGGCACAGAAAGGTCCTTCTATTCACTGCATTGCAGGTCACCCTGGAGAGAACTTAGAACTGTCAGAATATCAAAATGGAAGACATGCCTGTGAGGCCTCCACCTTATCAACTCCCAGCAGTCCTTACGGGCCTGAACAAATGAACTGAGGATCGAATAATTAATTGCTTAAGTTAATGAGGGGTTAGCTGTCAGCTTTCAGTCAGCTTTAGAAATCTATGCAGGAGAATGCAACAGCTTTTTTTTTCAAACAGAATTGCATGAATCTATAAACAAATATCTGAAAATAAAGAGACTCCCATCTCCCTCCCTGTAATTATCACCACAGCTTAGTGGTTATTAGATATAGATAATAGGACTGGCATAAGAAAGTAGTTACGTTAGAATCACAATCTCTCTGAATTTAATCAAACTCCTTTTGATTTGAATGATTCTGAGGAGTTTCATATGAACTTTTTTCTTTTTTTCTATTTGCAACTGAAGAGATGCTGCTAAGGCCCTAGACTAACACAATCAGATTAGATTCATACATGGGGGGTGACTGTTTACTCATTTGCTTACCCTTTTGGAGTGTGTGTGTGTGTGTGTGTGTGTGTGTGTGTGTGTGTGTGTGTGTGTGTGTGTGTTTAATCAGTCATCAGGAGTATTAACGAACTGCATAGATTGTTCTAGGTCATCACTATAAACAAAGCCAAGACCTCCATCTTGCAAGGTTCTTGCTTATCATAGTCCCCAAAACCTTACACACACCTCAGGCCCCTTTCTTGAAAGCAGATTTCAAATACAAACTACATATTTAAAAAAATTATTTAAAAAGTTTTGTATTATCTTTATTTATTGATTGACTGGCTAGAGACAGTCAGAAATCTAGAGTGGTGATAGGCAAAGAGGCAGAGAGATACCTGCAACATTGCTTCACCACTTGCAAAGTTTCCCCCCTGCAGGTGGGGATGGGGGGATCAAACTCAGGTCCTTGAACATTGTAACATATGCACTCAGCCAGGTGCACCACAACCTCTCCACACCACCTATTTTTAACTGTCATAGACACACAAAGTTGATTTGTAGATATGTGGGTTGTAAAGCCACCTGAACATTATTCACTCCTGGTCATGCTGTTTTCATAGGTTTTTACACTAAGAACTAGGTTCCAAAATGCTCCCCAGGCTTCTCTCAGCAAACCCAGTTCATTTCTTTTGCCAGTCTGAACTCACAGGCTCCCAACTCTCTCATCCTCACCCCTCCTAGCCAGTCCAGGGAGGGTGTGTGAACTGCCTTTCATGCGTAGCTCAGGTCCTGACCTATCGCTGTCTTAAAAGCAGGGAAATGAAAACACACAGCTACTTGTTTTCAGTTATAAATATTCTACTCCATGGAACCTTGCAAAAACATCTTTTACTAAAACCTCAAATTCCAAGTAAAAGTTTTAATCTATTTACAAATTTATCTTATAATATTTGTAAGAGGGAGTTTTAATAAGTTAGCAAATTAAATTCCTTTAAAGTATTTCAGAATAGGCTCATAAATCTAATCAATTTGACTTCTTTTCAAGCAATGTATATGCCTCATTAACAGAGAAAGTTCTCTTAAATACTTAAACAGCCCCAGTTATCTCATAAATAAGCTTACAGAGGACTCTTAAGTTCTCATAATCATTCCAATATTGTTTATATTTAGGTAACTTATCTTGCCCTTTTCAACTTAGCACTGCAAATCTAAAAATTAATTTCTAAAATTTTAACTGGCATCACAAGACTGATTTCTTAATGTGACAAATCCATAAAATCTATAACCACTTTCCATACAAAATAGATCCCAACAATCTATAAAGCTAGCACAACAATATTAGGAAACAGAGTGGATTTAATCACTGTCTTGAATTATTAGTCAGCCTGAAGTTTAGAGTCACCAAGGAATTTTACCTTCTCCATCAAATAGAGGTTGCAGTCCCTAACAAATTAAGCTTCGTCAACCCCTATCATCTAGGATTATTTTCCTCACTAGACCAAAATTACTTGTTGGCTAAACATGTGATTCATTGAACAAATAAAATCCTTACATATAAACACCCACTAATTATTAAAGTTAGCAAAACATCCTATATATTCTTCTACCATGTCAATTTCTCTGTACTGAATAACAAGGTTATGCTTTAAGTACTTAGCCTTTCAATAAACCACAATTGTATATATTGCCATTGGGATTTCCTTGTTGCTAGGTATTATTACTACAAAAGGGTCTGTGGGAGCTTTGGAAAGTTTTATTTAATGAAAAGATCCACAAATCCTTGGAGACTCTTCTCATGAAGAGATGGCACCTAACTCCCCCTCTCTGAATCCAGGGTGATCATTCTGAGATCAGACATTTGTAAACAACAGAATATGGAAGAAGTGACTCCACAGAATTTCTTTGTAAAAGACCATCTTCTAGTGGGGGTTGGATTGTTATGTGGAAAACTGAGAAATGTCACACATGTGCAAATTATTATCTTACTTTTGACTGTAAACCATTAATCCTCCAATAAAGAATTTTTTTAAAAAAAAGACCATTTTCTACCTAATTAATGGGACATCACACTGAAGTGCCGTATTATTTTATAACAAGATCAATCTACCCAAGACCACAGTATTGCAATGGAGGAAAAGCTGTGTGGTTAGTCCCCAGTTAAGGTTCCAGTCAGTGACTAACAACCCCCTCAAGAAATGAAGAGTCTCAGGGCCAAGTGGTGGTTCACCTGGTTAAGCACACACATTACAAAGCACAAGGACTCAGGTTCAACCCCTAGTGCCCACCTGAAGGGGGAAAGCTTCACAAATGATGAAGCAAGTGCTGCCGGTGTCTCTCTACCTCTCTATCTCTCCCCCTCCACTCTCAATTTCTCTCTGTCTCTACTCAATAATAAATAAATAAATACATTTGCAAAAAAAAAAAAATGAAGTGTCTGAATTCTCCTCAGCTAACGCTGAGAACAAAGAGAAATAGAACAGTGGAAAATATCCCATTCACCTGAGAAATCATGATTCCCTAAAAGCCTTGTGAACTATCTGTGTTCACCACTAAGTTTGGGTGGCCTGTAGCTGGAATGAAACCTCTTCCCAATGTTATCTCCTTTGCTTTGTAGATTTGGTGACCTGTTAGTTTCAAGGGCCCTTAGACATCACATGTTCCAATGTTTTCCTGCTTTTTGTTCTCCCAGACTTGGATTCAGTCACTCTGCTTCCTCTCTGTTTCTACCTCCTGAGTCCACAGAGGACATGACAGTTCCTCTTGTGCTGTGTTCTGCTGGCACTCACATGAGGTGGCTCCAACCGGAGGGTGGTGGGGGGGGGGGGGGTTTAAGCCTCCAACACTCCCTCACCAGTTCTAGTGACTGTGTGAAATAGAAAGAGGCATCGGGAAATATTCTGGTATGAACAACCGTTTATTTGGAGATGGGTACAGGCTTTTATACTAAGTTAAACAAAGAGCATTTTTCACATATGTCAGAAATTACAAGTTTCTTAAAGGTCAGCTTGCCCCCATGGTAGGGGGTTGGTATGACAAGAATTGATGAGATACATAAAGGTCAAGACAATTAGTTTCCATGATGCAGGCAAGTTAATTATCCAAAGATATTTGAGAAAAGCATAGGGGTTAAACTAGGAAGGTGAGGTACAGAAGGAGAAACACAAAGCATGATGTAAATCACAGATATCAAAAGGCACAAGGAACTAGAATATGGGGTCTCACTGCCGGGATACTGGCAGGGGTGTATGATAGAGTGTGTTCTCCTATATGATCAAAAGGTGAAGTTATAGCGAATGTGTGAACTTTGAATGAACTTTGAAGCAAGCAGCCACTTGGTTGCGAGCAAGAGAATGAACTAAGTATGAGAGGCAGTAGGCATTCTGTGAGCTTGAGAGACTAACAAGGAGAAACTGAGTCTGGGAGACTTTTCCTTTTGGCTCATCTCTATAAGGAGAGAGGCGAACAAGTGGGGAGTCTTTCCAGACCTCCATCCAAGGATGGGAGAGCTCCCCTAAGCTCTGCAAAGCTTTCACATAGTCCCACAGTGTTCAGTCAAAGTTCTCCCTATATTCCCCTGATAGTCAATATTCCAGTCATTCTCTCTGGAATAATATCTACCAATTTCATTTCTGTATGTATTTTTAATTTAAATTTTGAAATGATTATAGATGAATAGGAAGTCATCAAAGTAACACACACAAAAAAAGGCATGTGTCATTCAGTCATCTTCCTAGTAGTTACATCTTGCATAAATAACTAGAAACCATCTACTAAAACGCAGTTGGTTATAGACTCTCTACTGTACGCATAACCATCTACTATCCATGATGCCATAACTACAGACCACTTCCGTACTAAAACTATTGACAATCCACTATCCCATAACTTCTCTCTCCTATACCACAACTAAGTACTATTTCTCAAACCATTAGTATAGACAATCCACTATTCCACAACTACAGACCATCTTAAGCAGGAGTCATCAAGACTTCTACACAAAGACCTCACTATAATAGTTTTCTGTGTCCAGGGTTCTTAGACTGGGACTATCTCTAAAAAGGATGCCGTGTTGTCCACAGTCTATAAAAACAGAAATCTCCCTTCCTTCATGAGTTCTTCCCTGGGATCTTCCAGTCCCAATTTCTTTCCCTCACTTAAATCTGTGTCAGGACATTCATTTATTCACTACCTGTATTCTCTCCCTGGCTGAGTATCTTCCCTCCTGAGCATGTTAACCTGCTCTCACCAAACTCCATGACCTTCACAGGATCGTTATAGAATAAGACTGGGCCAGGTTGAATCCATACCCTTTAACTTGTAACAGTATACAACAAATATGCAATAAATCTGCATCTACTTTATTTTGAGCAGAGATACTGAGGTTTTATGTGAAACCAAGCAAATCAAAATGCCCTCCTTAATAGACCTCAACGGAGATGCATCATTAACTAGATAGAGAACATGGAAGAAAGTTGTGTTCTTGAAGAAAATTTCACACTAACAGCTCAGCCTTTAAGCAACTGGTGTGATTAGGTCAAAGAAGACAACAGGAAAAAGAACAATCAACTTTGTGTTTATGAAAAAAAAATGTGTTTTCACATATATGAGGATTAGACTTTTAGAATTCAGAATTGATTCAGCAAATTAGATGAGGCTGTCTTTGAAGAAGTGATTAGATATTCATTCCAAGTGATATTTATTCTCTAGCTACCTAGACATTTAAGATCATACTTAAGACAAGTAGAAAAATGTGTTCCATGCTTTATTTCCAAATAGGCAAATTATCAACTTGAAAGAAATTATTTGTTTGTACTACCCAAGGGGAAACAGACCCAAAATGAGAAGTCTATGAAGATACAAATTCAGGAGTTGGGTGGTAGCACAGCGGGTTAATACAGGTGGTGCAAAGCGCAAGGACCTGAGGAAGGATTCCAGTTCGAGCCCCCGGCTCCCCACCTGCAGGGGAGTCGCTTCACAAGCAGTGAAGCAGGTCTGCAGGTGTCTATTTTTCTCTCCCCTTCTCTGTATTCCCCTCCTCTCTCCATTTTCTCTGTCCTATCCAACAACGAAGACATCAATAACAACAACAATAATAACTATAACAACAATAAAAGCAAGGGCAACAAAAAGGAAATAAATAAATATTTTGAAAAAAGAAAAAGAACAAAAAGATAGAAATTCCATCAGGATTTGAAAAACTTATCTATTCCACTGTTCATGGGGCTAATCTCTGTGTCCTGATGCTCCCAGGTGGTGATGGGACTCCAACTCATTTTCCCATGCATGCTAAGGCACTGCTCTCCTGGGTGAACAACTTCTTGTTCCTGGTTTTATTTTGTATAAGAAGACCAGTGATGATGGACCAGGCATATTTCAACCTCATCATAGATGAAGACCCGATTTCCAAATGAATCAGTCACTAGTCCTGGCAGTTCGGACCTTGACAGCTTTCTGAAAGACTAAATCCAGTCTATAAAGGTACAACTCTACAAAATACCTTTATAGCTTTAATATTTATTTATCTGTTAATTAATAACAGAGGGAGGAAAAGAGGGAAATCAGGAGGGGAAGAAGAGAGACATGTGGGGTGAGAAAGAAAAAGAAAGGGAGATGGGACCAGAGCATTACTTCAGCACATATGATACTGGGGATTGAACTCAGAATATCATACTTGAGAGTCTGACACCTAATCCACTGAGCCAGCTCCTGACATAATTCCTATATTTTCTTGCAAAGATTCCTCTTCATTTACTCTTTATTTAAAAGAAATATTACTGGGGGGAGTCAGGTGGTAGTGTATTGGGTTAAGCACACATGGCACAAAGCGCAAGGACCAGCTGTAAGGATCCTAGTTCAAGCCCCCCGGCTCCCCACCTGTAGGGGAGTCACTTCACAAGTAGTGAAGCAAGTCTGCAGGTGTCGATCTTTCTCTCCCCCTGTCTTCCCCTCTCCATTTCTCTCTGTCCTATCCAAAAACAATGACATTAATAACAACAACAAAAAAAACAAGGGCAACAAGAAAGGGAATAAATAAATAAATAAATATTAAAAATATTATTGGGAGCTGGGTGATGGCACACCTACTTGAGTGTACACATTACCAAAGACAAGGACAAGGGCTCTAGCTCCCACTGCCTAACTGCAGGGGGCACACTTCCTGAGCAACAAAGCAGGTTTGCAAGTGTTTCTCTTTCTCTTACCTTCTCTATATCCACCTCCCTCCTCAATTTCCTCTATTCTATCAAATAAATAGAAAAAAGGAAGAAAAAAATGGTTGCCAGGAGCAGTGGATTCATAGTGCCAGCACTGGCCCTCTATGATAACCATAGCGGCAACTAACTATATATATTTGATAGGACAGAAAGAAATTGAAATGAAAGGTGGAAGGGGAGATGAAGAGGGAGAGACAAAGAGGAGGGAAAGAGACCCCTGCAGCCCTGCCCAACCACTTCTGAAGCTTTCTCCCATACGTGGAGACCGAGGACTTGAACCCACATCCATTCACATAGTAATATGTTCACTCAGCCAGGTGCAGCACCACTTGGTCACCTATTTATCCTTAAACATATGGCTTAAGGGCGTAAGTTCAGTTACATGACTAATAATGCTAATACAAGTTCTAGAAGCTTGGAAGACTTTGCAAACTCAAATCATACACACTAAAGGATCCTCTGGAGAGCAAGATTGTTTCAAACCTCAGCCTCACTTTGTAAGTTTCACTTGGTCTCAGGAAACTCAGCTTGCTTCTCAAGACGCTTCTCTCCACAGCTACAAAAGGATCCATCGAGATCACTTCAGGAAATTGTTGTCAAGATGGGGGAGGGGGGATGCCTAGAACATCTGTGACATGGCGAACCTCAGCAAAATGTCCCTATTATTCTTGTGCTTTGCAACAACCTAGATGGATCCGAAGGAGAGTATGTTAAGCGACAAACTCTGAAGGAGGACAAAGGCCGAGTAACGCCCTTTATATGCAGGATATAATGGAAACAAACTCTTAAGACTCTGATGCAGAACTGGGGTGACCAAAGGTAAGGGATTCAGGAGAGTTGTAAAGGAGGGGGGGGGTGTGGAATCCAAGAGACTTTGGAGGCTTTATTGGCATTTTAGTGGTGGGCACAGTGTTTGAAGTCGTACCCCTAATAAATAAAGTCTTGTAGACTACAATAAAATTGAAAGCTTGTAAAAGAAAACGGAGGAGGAGGGGGGGAGGAGGAGGAGGAGGAGGAGGATGAGGAGGAGGAGGAGAAGAGGGAGGAGGAGGAGGAGGAGGAGGAGAGGAAGAGGAAGAGGAAGAGGAAGAGGAAGAGGAAGAGGAAGAAGAAGAAGAAGAAGAAGAAGAAGAAGAAGAAGAAGAAGAAGAAGGAGAAATGCAAACCGCCACTCTTTCTAAGATTACTAACAAGCTGCTCTTACTACTCTTGATCATCCTCATAATAATAGAATTAATGACCTGGGGGCTGGTTGTTAAAGTTCTGTAATGAGGATGGACTGCCACCTGGTGGCAGCATACTATATGTGGCTTCTAATTATTCCCTCCAGGGTAAAAGCGCCTTGAGACTGCTACCTCTCCCATTATATATGAAAGAAAAGAAGAGAAGAGAAGAGAAGAGAAGAGAAGAGAAGAGAAGAGAAGAGAGGAGAGGAGAGGAGAGGAGAGGAGAGGAGAGGAGAGGAGAGGAGAGGAGAGGAGAGGAGAGGAGAGGAGAGGAGAGGAGAGGAGAGGAGAGGAGAGGAGAGGAGAGGGATGGAGAGGGATGGAGAGGGATGGAGAGGGATGGAGAGGGATGGAGAGGGATGGAGAGGGATGGAGAGGGATGGAGAGGGATGGAGAGGGATGGAGAGGGATGGAGAGGGATGGAGAGGGATGGAGAGGGATGGAGAGGGATGGAGAGGGATGGAGAGGGATGGAGAGGAGAGGAGAGGAGAGGAGAGGAGAGGAGAGGAGAGGAGAGGAGAGGAGAGGAGAGGAGAGGAGAGGGATGGAGAGGGATGGAGAGGGATGGAGAGGGATGGAGAGGGATGGAGAGGGATGGAGAGGGATGGAGAGGAGAGGAGAGGAGAGGAGAGGAGAGGAGAGGAGAGGAGAGGAGAGGAGAGGAGAGGAGAGGAGAGGGATGGAGAGGGATGGAGAGGGATGGAGAGGGATGGAGAGGGATGGAGAGGGATGGAGAGGGATGGAGAGGGATGGAGAGGGATGGAGAGGAATGGAGAGGAATGGAGAGGAGAGGAGAGGAGAGGAGAGGAGAGGAGAGGAGAGGAGAGGAGAGGAGAGGAGAGGAGAGGAGAGGAGAGGAGAGGAGAGGAGAGGAAAGGAAGGAAGGAAGGATTAAAGAAAGAAAGAAGGCAAGAAAGGGAGAAAGGAAGGAAAGAAGGAAGGGAGGGAGAGAGGGAAGGAGGGAGAAAAAGAAGGAAGGAGGGTAGATAGCATAATGGTTATGCAAACAGACTCTCATGCCTGAGGCTCCAAAGTCCCAGGTTCGACCCCCCACACCACCATAAACCAGAGCTAAGCTGTGCTCTGGTAAAAAAAAAAAAATGTAGCAGGAAGGAGACAGAGAAGGAAAGAAGGAGGGAGGAGAAAGGGCAAGAATGGGGGGGGGGCAGGCAGTAGCATACATGGTTAAGTGCTCACATAACAGTGTTCAAGGAGCCAGACCCCTGGTCCCCAACAGCAGAGGGGAAACTTACCTTCACCAGTGGTGAAGTAGGACTGCAGGTGTCTCTCTGTCTCCTTCCCTCTCTACCTTTCCCTCTTCTCTCAATTTCTCTCTAAGTAAACAAAAATATTTAAAGAAAGAGAGAGAAAGGAAGAAAGGGGGAGAGAAAGGAAAAAAGAATGGAGGAAGGAAGGAAGGAAAGAAGGGAGGGAGGGAGGGAGGAATGGAAATGAAGGAAGGAAAAAAAATGGAGAGAGGGAGAGATTGAAGGGGGACAGGGAGGAAGAAAAGAAGGAGAAAATAAGAAAATGAATTCCTTATCATGTGTCAGATGTGTACTAACTGGAGTAGATATACCAGTTTAACAAAGTCAGTGAGAGGCAGTTACTCCTGGGATTCAGCTGCCAGGAAGGATGTGAGCATAGAGGTAACATATTTCTAGGTTTTGAGAGAAGACAGAAATTTATCTCTTCATTTTAAAATGTTATTAATTATGTATTTCTGCCAAGAAGACACAAGACAAATAAAATACACCAGGGTCCCAGGTTCCTGATAGGACAAATTGTATATGGGGGTCACTACTGTGACTAAGACCTCAGTACTGAATTCCCCAGATTCCCTCCCTCTCCACAATCCCTCTCCAGACCTAGTTCCCTTTTTTCCCCTTTTTTGTTCATTTTTTTTGTTCTTATAGTTATTATTATTATTATTGATCATGGGGACCAGGGGCTTGAACCCAAGTCCTTGCACATAAGGTAATGTGTGTGCTCAACCAGGTGTACCACTACCTAGCCCCAAACCAACAGTTTCTACATTCAACTCCTACATTTGTGTGCTGTCAATCAAGTATCTAGGCCTCAGGACAAACCACCAGGCTGGACAAGATCATCATCCTACTTTCATTTGCGCAACCGGACTGGCTATTTGAAGCATGTACTTAGCAACCACTCTTCCCCTTGGAGAAGCACATGAGTCAATCACAGCTGAAGAAACTTGATTGCCAGGCCTTTTGTGGAGATTGAGACATGTGAAAACAATAAAGCTATCTCGCCCTCAGGGTTTGCGGCTGGTGGTGGAAGCTTCAAGGTTTTTCTTGTTGTTTCTATTTAGATAGAGGCAGAGAGAGAAAGAATGTCTTTCTGCAGGGGCACAGAGGCTCAAACCTAGAGCACTACACAAGGGAGTCGTTTTGCCAGCCCAAAGCTGAACATTTTCTTAGGGATATTTCAAAGAGAGAGACTTTGGCTGAGTAAGGAAGGAGGCCACAGGGAGAGAAGCAGAATCAAGACCCTGAAGGAGAAGGAGGAGAAGGGGTCAGGTGGTGGTGTACTAGTGGCGTGTTGGTGGGCCTTACAATGCACAAGGACCAGCACTCAAACTCCCAGCTCCCACCTATGCAGAGGAGGGACTTTCATAAACAGTGAAGCAGTGCGGCAGGTGTGCCTCTTTTACTCTCTAGCTCTGCCTCCCCTCCCAACTTCTATCAAGGAAAGGCAAAAGAAAGAGAGAAAATGGCTACTGAGAGCAGTGGACTCATCCATTATGCAGGCACCAAGCTCCAGATACAACCCTGGTGGTGATAATATATATTGAAGGAGAAAAACAATGCAGGAAACAAGGAACCGTGATCTTAAACATATTAATTGCAATTTCTGTTATTTATTTTTATTTATTTATTTATTTATTTTACCAGAGCACTGCTCAGCTCTGGCTTATAGTGGTACAGGGGATTGAACCTGGAACCTTGGAGCTTTAGGCATGAGAGGCTCTTTGCATAACCATTATGCTATCTACTCCCACCCTCAGTTTTTTGTTTTTTGTTGTTTGTTTTTTTTTTACCTTCTTATTTGGGGAAAGAGAGAGAGAGAGAGAGAACAAAGCACTGATCCACTGAGATTCCCTTGCCTCTATCCTGATGTTCCCACATGAAGCCAGAATTACAGTATTAGACTAGGTTAAAACAAGATTTTTACGTGAAGATCACATTCTCTTCCTGTTCAGCCACCCTCTAGGGACCCTATTCCAATTTCTTGAAACCAAGTGTCCCAGCTAATATCTATATCATTTCATCCTCCCCAAAACACATCATAATGACTGGGAAAGTTTGTTTGCATAAGTAAATCTTTTTCAGAATACAGCCTCTTTAAAATTAAGAGATAACCTAGACTAACCTAAAATCCCATCACTAAAAATAAGTGCAAATCATTCTAAAGGAGATCTCAGACCCAGAAGACCTCTCACATTCCAAATCTCAGCACAGGGCCATCATACACATGAGAATTTTGCCAGCTCACTAAAACTGGTGCAACCTCATCCAGGAGACAAACGCAAACTCAGGCACTACAATCATTTATATAGGTTTGATGATGACTGGCCAACCCCCAAAAATGCAAGATTCCACCTCTCCAACCCTCTTGAGGCCACCACCCATGATGCAGAGGGAGCAAAGGTCAGGCCCACTTGTGAAACAGATAAAGACCCCACTGTGAATTTGAGCAGTCCAGGAATCACAGTCACTTCTGCCCTTTGGAATGATAAAGCAGATGCGTGACCATCACTGCCCAGCCTTCCTGGTTTCTGCTCCTGGCATGAGGTGTTTCTGGTAGGTTGGTTGTCAGGCAAAAACATCTCAGGAACTTCATGACTTCAATCCTTATGACAATCAGCAAAGAACTGAAGACTTCCCCTAAGACTCACCTAATGCAACTGTGAGCCTCCATTGCTACTGCTCTCAGAATCGGGAGCAGTGGCAGGGAGGCCCTGTTCTCTCTCCCTCACCAGGGAGAGAGAACTAACCAGGAAACTCAGGAGAAGATCTATATCTCCATGGCCTAGCAGTGTGCCTGTGAGAGTCTCTTTGCATAACCACTGGATTATCTCTGCTCCACCCTGCTTTATCTCTTGGTCAGAAATCAGTGATTAAGCTAAGAAGCCTACTTATAGTTTAAAAGCCCTCAGGCTCCCAATGCCTACAGTGAAGAAAAAGAAAAAAAGAAGCTTTTAGCAGCCTCTGTGCTTCAACTCAGGGATTGAAATAGTACTGAAACTACTGTTAATTTCAACAACTCTGAACTCCTTAAGCATCTTACTTAGACAGATGTCAATCCAGGCAAGAGTGATCAGTAATTTGAAAAGTACTGAGAGAGGGACCTCATAGAATACTATATAGAATGGTTAAACCAACAAGAAGAAATATTGGAGAAATGAACCAGGACAAGAGTCCAGCAAAAAGTCCCCAAAGGCTGAGGAACAAAATAGTGAGGTCAGCATCCAAACACTAGTTAAGGAAATAATCAGAGGAGTGAGTAAAGAGTTAGAAAGAATTGTCATCAGAAATGCAGAAACAACAAATGAGACTCTGGAAGAAAACACTAATTATCTCAAGGTTATTAGAGAGCTGAAAGCTGAAATAGCTGAGCTAAGAACACAACTAGCCGAACAACCTAAAACAGTATCAGAACAGGGTAACAAAATAGATGAACTCCAGAAAACAGTAGAGAGGAGAGAGAATAGAATAAATGAGACTGAGGACAGAATTAGCGAAATTGAGGATTAATTAAAGGCAACTAAAAAAGAAGTAAAAGATCTCAAAAAGAGATTAAGAGATACTGAAAACAACAACAGAGATCTATGGGATGACTTCAAAAGAAGTAACATACACATTACTGGCTTACCAGTAATGTGAGGAAGAAACAGAGGGAGGGGAAGAAACCACTGTTCAGAACATAATAGCTGAGAACTTCTCTAGTCTAGTCTTAACAACATAAAAGACATAAAGGTTCAAGAAGCCCAGAGGCCCCAAACAGAATTAACCCAGACATAAGGACACCAAGACACATCATATTTAGAATGGAAAGGAATAAGGATAAAGAAAGGATCCTGAAGGCTGCAAGAGAAAAACTAATAGTCACATACATAGGAAAACCCATATGATTAGCAGCAGACTTCTCCACACAAATACTACAGGCCAGAAGAGAATAGCAAGATATCTACTGAGTGCTCAATGAGAAAGGCTTTGAACCAAGACTACTGTATCCTGCTAGATTGTCATTCTGACTAGATGGAGGCATAAAAATACTCTCAGACAAGTCAACAGTTAGAATAATCAACTATCACCCAGCCTGCCCTGAAAAAAAGAAGTTCTGAAAGGTCTCCTATAGTCATGCTGCCATAAATATGCCATATATGAACACCCTAAAAATCAACAAGAATGGCGTTAAAATATCTTCACTATTTGATATCAATAAATGTCAACAGCCTATTAAAAGGCACAGAGTAGGAACATAGATCAGAAAACACAACCATACAATATGCTGTCTACAGGAAAAACACCTAACTCAACAAGACAAACACAGACTCAAAGTGAAATGATGGAAAACTATCATACAAGCCAATGGCCCACAAAAAAGGGCAGGGACAGCTATTCTCATATCTGACACAATAGACTTTAAAAAAAATAAAATTCAAAAAGATAGGGATGGATATGACTTAATGCTCTGAGGATCTGTCAATCAAGAGGAATTAACAATTATTAACACATATGAACCCAATGAGAAGCCATCTAAATACATCAAACATCTACTGAAAGATCTACAGCAATATATTGACAACAGCACAGTCATAGTAGGAGACTTCAACACCCCACTCTCTCAACTTGACAGATCATCCAGGCAGAAAATCAATAAAGACATGAGAGAGCTAATTGAGGAAATAGATAAACTAGAACTATGTGAGACATTTTCAGAGTCATTAATACAAAAAAAACTGGAACACATTCTTCTCATGTCCACATGGGTCATTCTCAAGGATAGACCATATGTTAGGCCACAAAGACAGCATCAGCAAATTCAAGAGCACTGAAATCATCCCAAGCATCTTCTCAGATCACAGTGGAATTAAACTAAGACTTAACAATCAACAAAAGATTAGTAATACTCCAAAAATGTGGAAGCTCAACAGTACACTCCTTAACAACTACGCGGTCAAAGAGGAAATAAAGGAAGAAATCAAAATGTTTTTATAGTTCAATGAAAACGAAGACAC